>NC_056747.1:417111687-417199187 GCF_019279795.1 Protopterus annectens | reverse complement strand
AGGGGCCCCACTTGGGAACTCGTGGCACCCCATTATTTTGCACTCAAAACTGGTAAATACGAGGAATTTGGTATGGTTGAGAGTTAAGGGTCCATTGGAGCACCCTCATGTGATATCTGGCAAGAGAATTCTAGGTGATGGTAGCTGCCATTGAACCTAGGGGATGTGCAATCAATTTCACAGGTGGCTTCTGGCAAGAAAAAACAGCAAGTGCCTGCTTGTGGTGTGAGGAAATGCTGAAGCTTTGCAATTTGCAGTTTCCTGTCCGAAAGAGCTCCAGTAAATTCCAAGGTCTGGACAGGTTGAAGCTTGTACTTGGCTGTGTTCACCATAATACCTATTGCTGAACAAAGGTGGAGCAACAAGTCCCTGGCTTGAAGAAGAAGATTCTTGATGGGAGCAGTTATGAGCTAGTTGTTCACGTATGGGAACACTTGAAACTTTTACAGCCTAACAGGAGCTGCAACCACTGCCATGCATCTGATGATCACCCAGGGGGGTCTGAACTGGAAAAGAGTAGCTCCCAGCTGGAAGTAGAGAAACCTTTCTGCGGCATCTGTCCATTTTTATATGATAGCATGTGTCCTGAAGGTCTATCAAGCACATCCAATCGTCTTTCCTTAGCAACATGAGTATGAACTGTGATATCACCATCCAGAATTTCACTTGTTTCACAAACTTGTTCAAATGACTTGGATCCCTGCTGTTTTTTTCACATTAAAAAGAATGTTGAGTAAAAAGAAGTTATGTACTTACCATAAAGTTCCATCTGTGTTGTACATTTTCATTCTTACTCATCCTATGGGTTTGGATCCGATCCCTGAGATCCGACTTGGCTGTTACAATAGCTTGTGGTAATCAAAAAACTCTCTAGCTTATAATGCGCCCTAAGTACCCCACAGCTTGTTTGCTAATACAAGGAAAAGAACATATCAGAAAGATCCAGAGAGGCTATATCTGAAGCTCAGTACAAGGTAAGTGCCCACCAAAGACTACTCACTCATGTAGGAGTTCAGAGGTAGGGGGCTGGTGGGTGGGGAGTTGAGGAAGAATGAAAATGGGAAACACAGATGAAATGTTATAGTCAGTACATAACTTCTTTATCTCATGTTGTCAATTTTCATTCTATCCTCAACCTACAGGACAGAGTCCCCATCTACCTTAGATCCTGGGTGGGAAGGATGTTCCTCAGCACCATTGAAACGAATGATGCTTTACCTCTGGAGACCTCATCCAATTTGTAAAGAGTAAAAAATGTATGAGGGGTAGCCCAAGTTGCCGCTGCACAAATATCCATAGAGGCTCTAGACTGGAAAACAGATGAAGTTGCCATTGCTCTAGTAGAATGTGCTCATAATGATTCTGGTAAGGCCATGCCCAAAGATCATAAATTTAAGTAATACAACTGCTAAGCCATTTGGATAAGGTTACTTTGGTGACTACTTTACCCAATTTAAGATCCGTGAAGGAAACAAATAATTGGTCAGATTTCCTGATATCTTTGATTCTATGAAGGTAAAAATGCAATTGTCTGTGAACATCTAATAAATGTAACAAGTACTCACCTTTGTTCTCAAATTCAGGAAAAAAATACTGGTAAATTGATGTCCCGATTGATATTCATCTCAGATACCACCTTTGGTAAAAAGGATGGATTAGTAAGGACAGATACTGTCTTTGTGAAAAATCAAATATGGTGGATTGGAAGCTAAGGTGTGAATTTCTGAAATTCTTCTTGCAGACATTATGGCTACCAAAAAAGGAATCTAGAGTCTCACTTAGCTGCTGGTGCAAAAGGGGGGGATGTACAATGGAATGCAATACCAAATTTAGGTCCCATGGGGGAGTAGGATCTTTATAAGGGGGCTTTAAAAGGAGTTTCTCTCAAAAATGCTTTGCAGAGTTTATGTGAAACAAATGAAGAACCTTAGAAACCAATGTGAAAATTGGATATTGCTGCCAACTGGACTTTGATAGTTGATGAAGATTACCCTTCTTTGAAAGCTGGGCTAAAACATCAAGAATATCATGAATCGGAGCAGAGAAGGGATCAATGTTATTTTGTAATACCCAGTAAATTAATCTTTTCCATTTACTTAAATATAGCTTACATGTAGATGGTTCATAAGCAGACAGGAGTACGTGTTTGACTGGAGAGGAGAGCATAGGTTTGTCTGGCTATTAATGGAATTGGAGAAGCCAGGCCATCAGCCTGAGACTGGGTATGTCTGGGAGAATCATGCCCATTGGGTGAGACAGGAGGTCTGGAGTTGGATCCAGAATCCACGGTTGATGAAGTGAAACCAGAGGAAGGGGAACCAAATTTGTCGAGGCCAATATGGTGCAATGAGGATTACTTTGCTCTTCAACCTTGCCACTTTCTACAGAAATTTTGGGATTAATGGAGTTGGGGAAAAGACATAAAGGAGGCCAACTGTGAAGAAGAGCATCCCACGGGGACTCCTCACTTGGGGAATCAAGGCAAAGGAGTTGCTGCACTTGTTTAGGGGAGAGGTGAAAAGATCGCAGCAAGGCTGACCCCATTGACAGAATATCCTTTCCATCACATTCTGACTGAGGAGCCATTCGTAGAGTACAAGAATGCACCTGCTCAGCTTGTCTGCTATCACACTGGACTTTCCTGGAATATGAATTGCTATGAGAAAGCTGTTGGATGAGATCGCCCATTGCCACACTCAGAGCTTCTCGACACAAGGGGTAGGATCTGGTTCCTCCTTGTTTGATGTACCAGATTACTGATATTACCTGACTGAACTGCAATTGTTCCTAAGGGAAGAGCATCTTGGAAAGTCTGCAACCCCTAAAATCACTGCTCTCATCTCTAGGAAGTTGATATGCAAGTTTGCCTCTATAGAGGACCAAGTGCCTTAGACTGTTTTGTCAGGAAAATGCCCCCCACCCTAGCTGGGAAGTGTCCCTGGTCACTGTGGCTTTGGGCTATGGATGAATAAATGAGTGACCTTGCAGTATCTGATCAGAATGAATCCATTTGAGATAGTTTTTGCAAATATTGATGATCTTTGAGTCAACATTAGTTGTTGAAGGATAGACCACTGTGCTGATAACAGCCATTGAAGAATTCTCATATGAAATCTGGCCAGCAGGACTAGCATTATTGGTGCCACAATGGATCCTAAAGTCTGAAGAACCAGCAGAGTGGAGATTTAGTTGCTGCAGATTATTCTTGTGACTTGAGACCCGAATGTTTCCACTCTTGAAGGGGTGAGTGAGGCTATTGTCTTCTTTTGTGATAGAACTGCTCCTATGAAGTTTAAACTTTGAGTGGGTTCTAGATAGGATTTATTGTAGTTTATAGTTATCCCTAGATGCAAACACATCTGGAGAACACAGTCTCTTGTCTTCAGAAGTTGATGCCTGGTCGGGGTGGAAATGAGCCAGTCATCTAGGTACAGAAACACTCTGAATCCATGCAGTCTCAAGTAAGCTGCCACTACTGTCATGCACTGCCAGGCAGTACTCTCAACTGATAAAGACAGCTCCCAGCTGGAAGCTCAAGAACCTCTGGATCATTTGTTTATCCTTATGTGATAATATGCATCTTCATAGGTAGGTAATAGGCTATCAGCCCAAGGGTCTAACTAAGGCTAGCCAACAAGGTTCCCTGGCTTACACCACCCAAGAAAGTTATTTTCCTGTGTCCCTGTCGAACAGAGCCACAGAAGTGATCCCCATGGTGTATTTCCTATTTCCCATCCACTCATCGAGATTATTCTTAAAGAGTGCTAATGAGGAACTTTGCTTGACACAGATGGTAGCTTGTTCCAGAGTATGGGAAGCCTCTGGGACAGGAATCTCTCCCTCCAGCATGTCCTGTTCATTGTGGTGACAAGGTTTAGGTCCCTACACTGTGTAGCTCTGAGGGACTGAGATTTCTTTAGGTGCAGCATATCCAGCAGCTCTGGGTTTGACATAGCTTTATATGTTAGGCAGAGATCACCTCAGAGTAGGCGATATGTACAGAGTAAAGCTGGAGTTCTTTTGAGACAGTCAGTGTAGGGCATCTGTTTGAGGCCAGTAATCCTCTCTGTGAGGTCCTTCTGTGGCCTTTCCAGCTGCTGCAGATGTCTTGTGAGATGCATTCCAAAAGGGGCGTTGTACTCTATAATGGGTCTAATGAGTGTTGAGTAGAGGGAAACAATGACCTCTTTTTTTCTGGATGAGAACCCTTTTGTGATGAGGTGTGCCATGCAGAAGGATTTCCTGACTACTGTGGCAATGTGATTATCAAAGGAGAGACTACTGCCCACCTGGGTCCCTAGGTCTCTTATCACACATTCAATGTTAAGTAGACTGCCACCTATGTGGCAGTTCATGGGTACAGAGTTTTTACCAAAGGGGATGACAATGCACTTTTTGGCACTAAGCTTGAAACCATGGCTCTGACACCAGGCATCTGTCTCAGTGAGGCCCTTCTGTAGGATATCCACATCATTTGGGGACTTGACTATGGCTCGTAGTTTGCAGTCAACTACGAACTTCATTAGCCAAAGGCCTTCTGTGTTAGCCTGTACTTCAGAGAGTTAGATACTGAACAGGAGAGGTACCAGGACTAAACCCTGTGGTACTCCACTTGTCACTGGTTTGAAGTCAGATTTGGAGTCTGCAACTTTTACAGTGTGTGTGTTCTGTCAGTGAGCCAGTTGGCAACCCATTTTGTGACATAGGGATTTATACCTAGTTTAGTGAGCTTAGCTGTAATTCCAGAACAGGGGATGGTGTCGAAAGCCTTGGCGAGGTCAAGATAGGCTGTGTGAACCACCTTACCCTCATCTACAGCTTTGGTGACTGCCTCAAAGAAGTCAATCAGGTTCAGGAGGCATGATCTGCCTTTCACAAACCCGAACTGGGTGGGGTCCAGAGTTTGGAGGTTACCATTGTCTTTGTTTATGAGTTCCATGATGATATGTTCCATGGACTTATAGAACCAGCTCGTCAGGCTAATAGGGCGTTAGCTCTCAGGATCAGTGGTGGCTCCCCCCTTTGTGAAGTGGGATAACTGTTGCTGTGTGCCATTCAGTGGGTACAAAGCCTGATGTGAGGCTATGATTGAACATGGTGCTTAGGTGAGGAGCCAGTTTGTTCTGAAGTTTGTGTAAAACGCAGCCTGGGATGTTGTCCAGTCCCATGGATGCTGTGTTTTTGGCTTTAGAGAGTGCAGCTTTTACCTGCGTAGTTGTGATTACAGGGACTCTGCATTCTTCCTGTATAGATATGGGCCCTTTAAGAGGTGAGAGGGGGTAAAGTTAGCACTGAACCTATCTGCCAGGATGTTGGCAATATTAGTTGATTCTGTAATTTTCATGCCGTTGTGCTGTAACTCAGAGCACATCTGGGTGTTGCCAATGAGATTCTTGACACAGCTATAGAATGCTTTGTGGGTGCCCCTAGTATCGGTGGCGATTTTGTTTTCTTAGCTAGCTTTGGAGGATCTTATAAGGGATCTCAGCTTCTTACTGAGGCTGACCAGTAAGCTCCTCCACTCGTGGGATTTTACTCTCTTTTGCAACAGTTTCTTCCTTCTGTTGTAGAGTTTGTTTATGGCAGTGGACCACCAGATTGGCTTCCTTTTTTTGGAGGATAGCGTCTTAGTTCTATTTGGGACAACATGATCCATGCACTCGTGTAAGTGCGTAGGATTCAGCAGTCGTAACTGTACTGTCCATCTGCATGGGTGTCATGAAGTTCGCCATTTCTGTCTTAAGAAGCATGAAGTTAGCTTTGGAAAAATTTTTTACTGTGGTTTCCTTAATGAGGGGTGGGGGCAGGATGTGGATATCTAGGGTGACTAGCTTATGGTCGGATCTGACCAACGAGGAGCTTAATTCAGGTGTGGGACACCTGTCACTCATGTTGGTAATGACTAGGTCTAGGATATTGTTGCCCCTGGTGAGGGTGTGGATAAGTTGATCCAAGGCAGTGGACTGTATGAATTCCAGGAAGCGTTGAGCAAAGGAGTTGGTACATGACTAGTTTTCCCAGTTAATGGTGAGGTAGTTGAAATCCCCCATTATTAGGGTGTTTGGTTGAACCCCAATATTTTCCAGTATATCAAGAAAAGAGGAGTGGGAATCCTGGGGCATGGTGGGAGATCTGTAGCAAGCTACAATTTGGATTGCAGTTTTGCCAGAGTTAGTTGCACTTGGATACCCTCGGATGCATTATGCTGAGCAACTAGCCTGGAGGTGTGGATATCCTTAATGAATATGGAAACGCCTCTGCCTTTGGTGTTCTGGTCCAGGTTAGATGGCTGAAAAGTCTGGTATGAGTTAATGCCTGGTAATGCAGGGGTGCTCTCTGCAGCCTTGTAGCAGGTCTCAGTCACTGCACAGATATCAATGTTCTCCATTTTAAGGAGTGACTCGAGGGAGTGCATTTTGAGATTTAGACTTCTAGCATTGAGTAACATTACCCTCAGTTTTTGATTGCCTGTTCCTCTTATGGTGGTGAATTTGTCATTTGAACCTTGCCTAAAAAAGGAACTATAGGGGTGGCAAGAGCCTTAGCCAGTATCCGGAATCCCAAGGGTGACAGGTGCTGGCATCCTGGTCTGTCGATCATGTCGTCATAGGCAAACAGAAACTGGATCCCTTAGAATGACACCAGAAGCTTAGCCAATTGTTGAAGTCAATCATTTTGTCCGTGTACTGCGGTATCATTCTGGCCGATGGCAAGACGCTACTCAGGGATAGGGTCATACTTGCCTGAGCTACAAGACTGGAGAGCTCTTCCATGTCTCTTTTCATGTAGTCCAGAGAGGTACGTCTCAGGTCATTCACACCATGGACAATAACAGAGTCAAATTTATACTTGTTGTGGAGTGACCTGAGTGCATGGGTTATGTGGCGGATCCTGGCCCCCAACAGGTAGCTGACAGTAACCTTCTCCTTGTTTAGCTTGGTGAGTGGGACATCAGTGTGCCTGACTATAGAGTCACCTATGACTAGTGTGTTGGGTACGTTGTTTTGACTTATGGGCTGTGGTTGAGTGGCACACTGAGTCTGTGGGCTATGTGTCATTTGGGTTGTGTTGGGGGTGGAGGTTACTTGCGTTTCTGCTTTGGAGGTCTCTGTTGCTTGAGCAGATTATTATTGAGAGACTCCGCAAATGTTTTTGTGTTTCTGTGTGTGGATTTTGGTGGTGTAGGTTTAGTGGGACTAAGTGATGAGTGTGGTGTGGTGCAAGTGTTTACTTTCTGCTCTTGACTGTCAAGTTTAGTCTTGACTGCAGAGAGCTTTACCTCCAGTTTGGCTAGATAAGTGCACCTCTCACAGGTTGCAGTGTTGGTGGTAGGAGGAGTGTCTCTGTACATGAGGCAATTGCTACATTGCCCCAAGATGCCCAGATTCATCAGAAAGACAGGAGAGAACACTGGGAGCTGACCCATGGACATGCCTGAATAAAAAACTATTTTCTTCTAGACAAGTGAGGAAAGAATACAAGAGCTGTTTTTCTCTAAGCAAGTGAGGAAAGTAAGTACAAAAACAGTTTTCCTCTAGGTAATGAGGAAGGCTGAGTGCTGTAGCAATTTGTAGCTTTTTTAGTACTTACAAGTAAGCCTGAAGGTCTTTCGGGTACATCCAGTCATTCTTTTCTAGAAATGGAAGAATGGACTGGACCATGACCATCAGGAACTTGTTTCGTTAAACTGATTTGTTCAAGTTGCTGAGATCCGAGACTGGTCTCCAGTCCCGTTTTCTCTGGCATTAAAAAGAATCTGGAGTAAGTCCCGGATCCTCTCTGGTCTGGTAGGACCTCTTGTATGACTCATTTTTCTAGCAGCTTTTGTAACCGAAAAGCTGCCTGTTCCCTCTGACTGGGTGGAGCATCAGTGATTTTTCTGCAATGGAAAGGAGAAAGGGAAAAAGGTATAATACATCATCTGGAAATGATCCTCTGCACCCATGTACCTTATGTTATTTCCAGCCAGGTTTTCCAGAGCAGGGATATTTGACCCCCAACTGCCTTCAGAGGAGGGCAGTCGGGCCTCCATTAAGAAGTGCTGGAAGGATCTGCCAAAGAAAGATTCTCTGGAACCTTGGTTCTGTGGGCCTCCTCTTCTGCAAGGGTGGTGTCTACCACTGGAGTTGACCCCTCTGCCCCTGGGGAAACTACTTCTACGTGCGTCTTGAAAAGACCCCTGGGATTTTCTGAACCACATTTTTCCACTGTTTCGCTGATTCCTGGAGAAGGATCGTTGCATAGTGGAGAAACATACACCCATTGAAGATAGGGTCTTCCCATCTTTCTCACACCTGGCCAATGTCTCTCTTACTTTAGGGCTGTATAAAGACGTGCCATCAAATTGAGCAGTGACGAACATAGACTTGAAAGGCTCCACAAAGTCACACAAGTGCATCCAGGCATGCCTCTTGCTGGCAATGCCTGAACCCACTGCTCTACTCATTCCTTTGGCTACATGTGAAAGGAGCCTCATGAAGAGTTGGAAATAGACTGGAGGGTAGCCTACTGGGAAGTAACCAAGGCTCATACTTCCTTAGATACAGATCCTGAGAGGGTATCGGAAAGCTCTTTAATCAGATCCCTCTAACCTACTTAAGTGTGCCTGGTAGTTCAGGGAACTTAAGGAGAAGGTCACTGAAGCACAGACATGCTTCCCGAACATATCCATCGCCCAAGACTCCTTGTTTGAGTGATGGATAGAGGAACTTCTCAGGTAGTTCCTTCTTTCTGCCACAGCATGACCATGGCATCCACAGACACACCTTTTGCCAAAACATTTTGTCTTCAGGAAAGGTAATAATTTTGTCTGGTCTATGGAGAACATCTCAGTGGTGTCAGGGTCCTTCCATGCCCACCGAGAGATCAACTCAATGAGTTTCAGTGGGTGGAGTCAACCAGGAAGTAGACGAGTGGGTACCAAAAGCCTCCAGGTACATTGGCTCCTCAGACAATGGATTGCTGGACTTCCAATTACCTCGCATTTTTCAAATTTCCAGGATGTCTCTAAAGGAGACACAGTCAGGAGGTGACCTTGGGGACCCTTCTCCCTCCTCGAAGTCTGTGTCTTTGGTGATGGATTCTTCCATGGAATCAAAGTGTTTCTTCTTGCACAACTTCTTAGGGACCTCCTCAGTGGGATGGTCTGGCGAGGTATCAGAAGAAATTGGAATGCCCTAGTGGGAAGCCTGGGGTTTCAGTACTTGCTCTCCCTGAGGAGAAAACTGTTGAGACTCTGTACGTCGAGATGACAGGGCTGGGAGCTGAAGATCCAAGGAGATAGGAGCTGTCTGAGCTGCTGAAGCAGACCAGGCTCTCTCCAAAACCTCAAAGGCTGACCTTCCCTGAGAGGGACAGGACTCCAGATCAGAGACAGTGACAGCCTCTGGATCCTAGTTCCTCCTTGCTCCAAGGAAAGTCCTCCCGAGGCCAAAGCCATAGCTGAGCTAACCTGAGCTGAAGCCCCTTGGAGCAAGGACAGCTCCAAAAACTTCAGAATCAATCCCATCACCTCAGAGCCAACTAGGCAGCTACAGCTCTGAGAGGTCTCTGGCTCTAACTGAACCAAAGAACTCAGAGCAAAAGACAGTTCTGATGATGGTGTTATCTTTGGATCTGAATCAGACAGAGCCAGGCGGCTCAGATCCAAGAACTCTGGAACTTCTTAAGAAGTCAGAGGAGAATGCAAAAGATGGGTACCTGATGTACGGAACTCCTGACTTGAAGGGGTAGGAGCCGAGGAAAGACCTGGCATACTCTCGGCCCAGAGAATCTCTCACCAGTCTCTCCATGTCCTCTTCAGTCAAACTTCTAGAAGAATGGGTAGACATCAGAGAAGGTGACTCTGGCCTTTCCAGAAAGGGGGACAGCTCTCTTAATGGAACTAGATCAATTGAAGGGGAGTATTAGGTCCTTGGTAAAGCAGGTAGTCTTGAAGACAAATCAACTGCTGTCTGCTCCGGTGAAGGTTTAGTCTTGTCCGAAGTCTGATCTGAAGAAGTGGATGGATCCATATGTCTTTTTGTCTTTACTTTTGGATCCGAGGAGGCTGTAGGATCTGAAAGCTAGAGTCTTAACTAACGGGTCCAACAGAGACATCAGAGCCAACAGAAGCCTCTTCTTTGATTTTTCAGACATTTTTGATGAAGAGGAAGGGCTAGATGATGATGTCTTGTTCCTTTTTTGTTTATCGGAAGGGGAAGCTCCAGATAATGCCTCACTGAATGCTGATGAAAGAAGACATTTAATAATCAAGTTATTCTTGCATTCAACTAGAGTTCTATGGTTAAACGCATGGCAAACAGAGCAGTCTTCTTGTAGATGATGTGGTCCCAAACAGACACACAAAGCATGTGAATCAGAATAAGGCATTTTCCTCGGACACTTTCCACATTTTTTAAAGCCAGGTAGTCCTTTTTTTCTGCTATACTGAAGGGAGCAAAAGGTAAGAACAGAAAGCTTGCCTTTTTTTTTTTTTTTTTTTTTAAGAGAAAAGGAAGTAAAAAAAAAGGGAGGGATTACCAACAATTGTAACAGGATGTTAACAGGGGAATACACTAAGTGTAAATGGAAGGAATACTAGTGATAGTATTCAGCGGTACTTTTGTATGAAAAGAAACGGTAAATAGAAAGAAAGCAGTCACTAGCCAATGGACATAAGCAAAGCTAGAAAGATAAACAGAGAAAACGCAGACAACTAATTTAGAAGAGAAAGAAAGTTTTAATTTCAATTAAATACACTTATCTGCTCGAGAGCAACTAGTCACCACGTCCAACACAAATAGCAGCAAATGAGATCTGAGGTACATAGGAAGGGTGCATTATGGGTAAGGGAGAAGTTAGAGGGGTTTTTTTGGTTACCATGAGCTATTGTAACAGCCTAAATGGATCTGAAGGATCGGATACGAACCCATAGGTTGAGGACAGAATGAAAAATGACATCAGATCCTCTGTTTCCTTGCTGGTCTGGTGGGGCTTCATGAATGACCAGATTTTTTAAAGCAGCTTTTTTATTTCTAACACTGCTGCTTTCCTTTAGGAGAGTGGAACATTGGGAAGTGTTTTAAGTGTAGTGGAGAGTAAAGAACAAGGATGGAATAGCCTCTGATTCTGATGATCTGCACCCAAATGTCTGATGGACATCCAGGCCGTGGTGTGCAGGGAAAAGCACCACCTGACTGCCTCCAACGTGTGGCAGTCAGAGAAATGATGTGAAAGCCCTGGTTTTGCTGGACATCTCTGCCATGGGGGTGACTTTAGAGTTCTCCCTCTCTACCTCAGGGGGTCTCACATCAGACGTGCCAGGTGCAAACCCTTGAGACTTAAAGATCTACAGTTTCATCCCTCCAAGTTTCTGGAAAATATCCTCTAGGATACAGAGAACTGTATCCTTACAGGAGACAAGATCTTACCATCTTGTTCATTTTTGGACAGCATCTCTTTAACTTAAGGACTGAAGGGTGTCACTCCATCATAGGGGACATTGATGAGGGGTGCCTTAAAGTGCTCTGCAAAACTGCACAGGTGCATCCAAGCATTACTCCTAACAGTTATAACAGTGCCTACAGTCCTGGTAACACTATTTGTTGCACTGGAGATGAGGCATATCAAGGCAATACACAAGGACTGAAGGATGGCCAACTATGAGCTGGCATACTTTCTCTCCTTAGCAGAAAGGGACCCCGACAGTGATATGGAGACATCTTTCGTCAAATTTCTCTGGAAGCACAAACATGTGCCAGATAATTCAATGCCCAGAGAGAGAAGGTTGCTGATGCACAGACTCCCTTCCAAATCTGTCCAATGCCAAAGACTCCCTGCTAGGGGAATGGACAGTGGAACTCTCTTCAGCCAGTTCCTCTACAGTGGTCACTGTCACCAACATGGAATCAACGACAAGGATAGTCTTTTGAGGAAACTAAGAATGTGGTTTATGTCGGATTGGTTCTGCCATGTCCAGTTCCTTCCATGCCCATATGAAGATTAAATCTACCATCTCGTTTGAGTGAGGGGGCACCCAAGAATTAGATGGGCCAGCCTCAAAAGCCTCGAGAAACTGACTCCTCTTGGGATGGAGCTTCTGAGGACAACCCCTTTTCTGTCTGAGCAGTTCTAATATTTCACTGAATGAGACATCCTCAAGGAGGAATTCGGGGGAGCCCTCTCCTTCATCAAAGTCAGTATCTTTGGTTAGAGACTCCTGAGGGGTGTCAGTGCGCCTCTTTTTGCGCTTATGTTTTCAAAGACCCTCCCCAACTAGGGAGAACTCAGGAGCTGATTGGGGGTCTTCAGTGTGGACTGACTTGAGACTTGTACAGGCTGGCTGTCCTGACAGGATAGAGAGAACAGGATCAGGACCCAGTGAAGTCCTCTGGGTGAGGGATGGATCTGAGTCTGAGGGGGAAGCATGCTCCCTAGAATGAGACAGAACTCTCTAAAAAGCAGACCTTGAGTGTCCTTTAAGGACAAGTCTTTAATTCCTGCTCAGCACTACTACGAATCTGACGTCAAAGCAAAGATGTCCAGTCCCAGATCATCCAGGGAAAGGGAAAGATCCAAAATCCTCAAAGTACTGCCTGCCTCCTGGGTTCACCTTCGGTGCCTCAGCTCAGTGATCAGTCCTGGTCCAAGCTACTTCGTGCTGACCAGATCATAGTCAAACAAGACAGCCCCGACTCTGAAGGACGTATTAGGGAAGAAGAAATAATCTCATGAGGGATGAAACCATGCCCCCAGTCCTAACAAGAGTCAGAGCCAAAAGAACCCCATTTGAATTTAGGTCCTGTGGAACTTCCTTGTCATCCTATCCATATCAACTTCTGAGAGACTCCTTGGAGGACTGAACAAGGTGGAGTAAAGAAGCACTGCAAGAAGGTCTAAAGATCCAATGGACAGGCCTCTCCTGGAGATTGGGGGATCTCAGTCAGGGTGAGATCAGCTCCGGTGAAAAAATGTGGCTCTGGTAACAGAGGAATACTGGATCCAATAAGAATAGGCTCTGATGTGAAACTTGGTCCAAAAGCATCTAAACCTTCGGGTCTTGAGCTGAAGAGCAGTGATCTGTGTGAGGCTGCCAGCCCAGCCAGCTGGAATTTCGTAAATAATTCTATGTTATTTGTGAATAATATGATCCATAGGCTTGTTTTACAAATGTAAGAGAACTGCATGTTATGTGTTGAGCTTCAAGAATGTAACCACAGTGTTCCCTACTGTAAAAGAATAGTATTAAACTTGCAAACTCTAAGAAAATAAGAGAATTGTTTACGATGGGGTTTATCTCAGCTAGGAGACAGAATGTCTGCAGCTAGAAATTCTTTCTATTGTCTGGAAACAGAAATAATAACAGATTTCAAAGTTAAAAGTGTGTAACTGTTTTAAGACTTCCAGTTCTAGGCAAACTTCTGAAAAATAAGTATTTTTGACACAGAGGTGACAAAAAATTATATAATCTGAGATAACCCAGCATAAATGTTTGATAATAACTTAAGAACTCTCTCAGAGAGCGAGTCGAGTCTGTGCATTTTGTATTGGTCTTTGGATCTGACAACATCCTCTCATCAGCATTTCTACCTTGCTAATAGTAAGTAACTAGTTTACAGTGACTTCTCTTAGAGAGAGATAGATAGGAATACAGTAAGATTAGTTTAGATGTTTTCTGTATTTATGTGAAACTGTCCTGCAATACTGTTTTAAAATATTTCCTGTGATTCTGAACTCTGTAGTCACTGTGTTAGGTTGGAGTATTGTCTTGTTCTTTTATGATTTATTATTAGATATATTTAAACCTTTTAATTGTGGCTGGTTTGTTTAGAGATATTTAAGCTCTTAGTGTACTTGCATATGTATTTAGTAATACTGTACAGGCCACTCCTAAATAGCCTTCAAGTCTTGGTCACACTTACCACTTGGATAATAGTAACATTACACAGCAAGATTGGGCACCCTTTGGGAAGGGCCTTATAGTAGTTGATAAGTAGGGGTTGGTAGCAGCTGGTACTACCTTATAGTCTGGGCAGAAGGGGGCATAGCTAGTGAACCTGTGCCAGCCTTCCCCAGGAGTGTCTGTGTGTTTGTATATAAATCAAATCTCAAAGTGTGTGTGTGTGTCTGTGTGTCTGTGTGTGTGTGTGTGTGTGTGTGTGTGTGTGTGTGTGTGTGTGTGTGTGTGTGTGTGTGTGTGTGTGTGTGTGTGTGTGTGTGTGTGCCAGCTACTTGGGCAAGGACACAAAGCACTGGCTGGACAGAGAGGGTGTTGGAGGTTTTGGCTTGACCACTTGGCTGAGATCTTAACCCTAAAGCTGTGCCAGTGAAGAGTCTTATTGGGGATCTGAAGAAAGAGGGAGAAACCAGCCTCAGACTGACTGTGATCTCTGCTCTTAAGGGAAATTGTACTTCACTGTGTGTGTGTAACTTGTCACCCTCCCAATGTGGGTGTCCCTCACTGGTGCTAGTGGTGAGGATTGAGGCTCCTTGATTACTGGGCCAGTGCAGGGGCATCACAATCTGTGTACCACTCTTTTGGTTCTTTGGATTTGTCGTCATCCTTTGTTTTATCAAGACTCTTTTTCAGACTTGGCTCTATCAGCAGATTTCTTAGCTGAAGGAGATGCAGCAAAAGAAGTACAGGAGTGAGCAGAAGGAACTTCTCCCACAGAGACAGGGGGAAAGCTCCTGAATTACAAGTTTATTTTTCCTCTCCACTAAAGATCTATACCCAAAGGCAACACAAATGGTACACTGTTTGTCCAGATGGGAGAGACCATATCAGATCTATATATACAAGGAAGTTAGCATTTATAACATAAAGTAACTGTTGGGCATGCTAACAGCGCTAGCAGTGTAAATCAGAGTTTATTGATGGATGGTTGAAGTCCACCAGTAAAAAGGTGCTGAGCTTAATAGAAATTGTATATGCTCTGCTAATTATTCCTTTTTTAATGGCAGCTTCTGTTCTAGATTCTATTAAAAACTCTTCCAGTGGTGGTCTTTCATTTAGAACTCCCCTATTTTGTTCTATTTGCCTATACTCAGATATTAATCCCTGATAGGGAAGGCAATCTCTAACCTGCAGCCCAAATAAATTCTTGGTGTCTCTTCATTTTATCATATTTCCATCTCTAGTTATTTGCTCCCAATACCTTGGTTCCTTTGCCAGTTTTCTCCAATAAATTCCAGCACCTTCTTGCCTATTGTCTGTATCCCTAACTACAGTCATCATTCTTGGCAGAATCTCCTTTCCCCATTCGCATGTTGGATTATTTCTTTGAATACTTTCAGCTACTTTATGGATATAATATTCTGTAGGATTATTATTTTCCTTAAAGGCCTGCATCCAAAATCCCAGTCTCTCCTTGTTTCTTGAGCTTCCCCCGTTTCATCATCCCTTTCCACTTTGAATTACAGTTTTCTGATTGTTCTAACTGTAGCTCTGATATACCACTTTAAACTGGGTAACCCCAATCCGCTCTGTTCTACTGAATAATCAGCTTATCCCATTTGACTCTTGCCATCTTCCCCTCCCAGATAAAGTCCTTCAGCTCTTTACTAATTGCTACTCAAAACGTCTCCTCTGGTTGATAAAAATATCCCTGACTTGTGTATAAGACTAAAGGGACTAAAACATTTTAACTTGTGTCTTACTATCCTTATCCATATAACAAAGTTTCCATTTTCTCAGTTTTCATGTTATCTTTTGCTTAGTCTCTTCTCACATATTCCTTGCTGCCACACTAGAATTATTTTTAATCCATACTCCTAAATATTTAATTTTATCATGTCCCCATAAATATGGGTATTCTTGAACCAGTCCATGTGTGGGTACATAATTTACTGCTATTGCCTTTGTTTTAGCTTTATTAATTTTGTATCACAAATACATCTGGAACTGTCTTAGAATGTTCTAAAACACTGTATTGTCCTTCTGGTTTTGCAGGTAGTCAATATCATATGCAAATAAAGCCAGCTTTTCTTGACTACCACACCAATTATATCCTTGAATTTCTGAGTCCCTTATTTTCTTTGCAAATGGTTCTAAATAGAAATGCAAATAATAAAAGGAAAGAAGACATCTCTGCTCAAGCAGAAATTACCAGAGAGGATCACACCCACTTTATTTGTTGCCTCTTATCCCTCATATATTCTCCTAATCAACCTTATAATTTATGCAGGAAATGCACATGCTTCCACTGCCCTGCCCATAAAGTTCCAGCTTACTCTGTCAAATGATTTCTCTGCATCAAGACCCACCAACAACAATGGCATTTTCTCACATTCTGCTTCCCTCTGGATCATCAATGTTCTGTTAATGTTATCAAATGTTTACCTCCCCTCCACAAAACCACACTGATCCATATATATCAGTTTTGGTATTACTTTTGCCATTCTTTTAGCCATTATAGACATGAACACTTTATAATCATGGTTTAGTACTGAAATGGGCCTGTATGAAGCTGGATCTAATGGATATTTACCCTCTTTAGGTATTACAGCTACTACGGCTTTCTTCCAGGATGTTTGGTAGTTCTCCTCCTCTTAAGATACTGTTAAACAGAAAATTCTCCAGATCTTTTATCAGTTTTTTTCCTCCTAGATTCCAAACTATCATAGGAATACCATCTTTTTTCTGGGGACTTTCCTCTAGATTGGTTATACACAACTTTTACCTCATTTCCTCCTATACTGTTAGTAAATCAAGACTCATCTACCTCTAACCTTGGCATATTTAATTCTTCCACAAACATTAACATCTGTACTTTTTCTTGATTTTCATATTTCTCTGCTTTAAAAGGGCTCTCACAGAATTTCTGAAATACTTCTTATACCTCTACAAGATCTCGTTACCTTCTTTGATACAGGCTACTTAAGTTTGGAGACGGCCCTTTCATTGTGCTAAAAGTTTTAGTGCTTTAGGGTTATTACCAAAAACCAGTTGCTCTACAGCAATCTTTCTAAACTTGTGTATATTATCAAGGTAATCTCTTATTTTCTGTGTAGCATTCTGCAGCTGATCCTCTTCCTATTCTGTAAGATTCCCCCTATTTTCAATACTTTAACATTTGTCAGTCCCTCTAAATAATTTGTTTTACTTCTTAACCATAGCTCCCTTTCATTTATTTCCACCCTATTTTTAAACACCAACCTTAATTTTATCCCACTCCCTAGCAATATTTTCAGAAGAAATTTCTATCCTCTCTAGTAGCTCCTGGATAATCTCCACTACCCATTCCATAATTTACTCTCTTTTCAACAAATAGGTGGGAAAGCTCCAGTGTCTCATTTTTATTTCATTACTGTGTTTTTATTTTAGAAATTACTGGTGCATCATCTGAAATAGTTATTGCGTGGGTATCAAGACCTTCAATTAAATGCACGTCCCTGTGAAATGTAAATTCTGTCTAGCCTAGCCCAACTTTTATATCTTTGGGAATAATGTGTAAATTCACTCTAAACTCCTATTACTGAACTCACATCTTCCATGTCAAATATTCTCATAAATTTCTTCAAAAATTGGTACTTCTGTATTAAAGCAACTAGGACCGAATTCTGTCATAATGTCAGTGGAGTAAAAACATGTTAAATCACTGCCATGTTTTCTAACTATGCAAGTTGTTAACTTACTAAAACCACAGAAAATAATATCTACTGTATTTATGTGCTGTCTCACTGTCACATTACAAGTTACAAATCTGGCTATTTAAAAGTTAAATAACATGGCTGTGGAGATTAATAATGTAATGATGTTTTAATGTCATTATATTTCTTAACAATGGTGATGTCAGTCTACCATTTAAGTCATGTGGTAACAAGTATTTAATATACAGTACTCGTCACTTCTCTGAAAGTGTGTATGAATACTGCCTTCAGTTCATACACGTGCTGTGCAACACGTATTAACACAAGCACATTGTCGTACATTGATGACGGAATTGCTAATTTACACAGAACAAACATGGCCAGTTCTACTTCATGTAAAAGGTACCACAGTATAGGTTTTTTTTTTTTTTGGTAACATCCCTTTCAGGGATATATTATGCAAATAACATTTCCAAAATACGTACACATTTATCAAACTTCATTGCATGGGGTGTAATCTTTCGAACAGAAATCGATACTTTGGCGAAGTATGACATTTCTCTTCTCGTTGCGTTAGTATGCGAATACTCAAAAATATACCCTCCTTTTGTTATATTTTCCCTTCTGCCCACCCCCCCCAGACACATCTTCACTGCTGCAAATCAAATTCCAGTCCCCACCTATAAGTAAAATTCTTTGCTGAAAACGGATTTCTCCGAGAATTTTCTTAAGCTCCATTATAGCAATTTTAGGTGGAATGTAAAGTACAATAAACCTCTCTAATGATAAAAAAGCATACATCATTTTTAACAACTCATTCCAAGTGGAAACCTCCCAACTAGCAACAGCAAGTAAAAACTGCTGTGTAAGCATCCTTGCATACACAGCCAAACACAAATGCTCTCTAGCCCTAATCTGACTCTTCCCCAGCACCAACAAAGACTTGCTTTACTTCTTTAAAATAACAAGGAAAACTGTGGGTGAAAAAAAACAACATCTCTGACTCTGGACTACTGAAGGCAAATAAATCCAAATTTAAATTAAGTAACAAATACTTTATTTTAGCATCCACAGCACTGGATGGGTGTACAAATGGGGACATGTGCATTAAAACCAACACCTGAACAGATTGTCCGAGCACAGAATAAAGCTTCAAGTAAAATAAAATAAAAGTCTATCACAGAATGAAGTGGGCTTTTTTAAATAATGTCACTGCATAATAATATACAATGTTCAGATGTGAGTAACATCATTTAATCTATGGCTGACTTTGGTCATACAGACTTTGCCTTCATAAACAAACCATACCAGCCATGGATATAACCTGCATCACAACACCCAATATCCTGGCAGATAGATTTAGTACCAACTTCACCCCCCCTCACCCCCTAAAGGGCCCATCTCAATACCAAAAGATTGCCAAATTCCGGTAATCACGGCCACACAGGTAGAAACCGCACTCTCCAAAGCTAAGAATACAGCATCCATGGGACAAGATGACATCCTGGGCTGTGTACTACACGAACTACACAATGAACTGGCACCTCACCTAAGTGTCATGTTTAATCATAGCCTCACCTCAGGCTTCATGCCCACTGAGTGGCACACAGCTACAGTTATCCCACTCCAGAAAGAAGGCTCCACCTTGGATCCCAGGAACTACCATCCCATCAGTCTGACGAGCCTGATCTGCAAGGGCATGGAATGCATTATCATGGAACTTATAAACAAAGAAATTGGCAACCTTCAAACACTGGACCCCACCCAGTTTGGATTCATGAAGGGCCAATCTTGTCTCCTGAACCTGACTGACTTCTTCGAATCAGTCTCCAGAGCTGTGGAGGAGGGTAAGGCAGTCCCACACAGCCTATCTAGACCTCGCCAAGGCCTTCGACACCATCCCCCACTCTGGAATCACAGACAAACTTACTAAGCTGGGCATAAATCCCTACGTCACTCGATGGGTTGCCAACTGACTTACTGACAGAACCCAGGCTGTAAAAGTATCCAACTCCAAATCCAGCTCCAGACAAGTGACAAGTGGAGTACCTTACGGTTCAGTCCTGGGACTGCTCCTGTTTGGCATCTACTTCTCTGAAGTACAGACCAACACTAAGGGACTCTGGCTAACAAAGTTCGCAGATGACTGCAAACTGGGAGCCACTACTGAATCCCCAAATGATGTGGATATTCTACAAAAGGGCCTTACAGAAACAGATGCTTGGTGCCAGAGCCATGGGCTCAAGCTTAATGCCAAGAAAAAAAAAGTTATGTACTTACCATAACGTTCCATGTTTGTAGTCCATCTCACCCTTCATTCTTGCATATGGGTTCGGAGCCGATCCTCGGCTCCAATTCTGCCTATTACAAAGCTCAAAGTCTTCTAGTTGGCTCGTGGCTAGATAGGTATCTCATAGTGCACCAGTACAATCCCCAGATCTTGTTTGCTGCTAAACTACAGGAAAACAGAACTAAGGCTATCCAGAAAGAACAATAATGAAAGGCCTCCACCTTATTATGGAAAAATTACCCTGTCTCCAGATCCTTCCAGGATGGGGGTAGGTTCGTAAGAATGAAAGGCGAGATGGACCATCATGCTGGTTGTCCATGAGATGTGCGTTGCAAGTAGAAAGCGATGGTAAGATATCGCCCACTTCCAAACATGACTTGCCTCCCAACAAAGGGGGTAAGATCTGGTTCCACCTTGCTTGCTGAGATACCATAGCACAGACATGTCTGATTGGATTGCTATCGTACCAAGAGGAAGAAGGTCATGAAGTGCTTGCAATGCTAGAAGCACCGCCCTCATCTCTAGGACACTGATATGCAGGTGAGCTTTGTGATCTTGCCATGTGCCTTGGACAGTCCTACCTAGATAATGCCCCCACCCTACCTGTGTGGCGTCCGTGGTCACAGTAACAATGGGTTGGCAAGGAAGGAAGGAATGGAGAGCCTGTCGTTAGTTGATCGGGTTGGATCCACCAACGGAGGTCCTTTTTTCAAGATTCTGTTAAAAGGATGTGGTGAGAAAGAGGCAGTTGTTGAAAAGACCACTGGGACGATAGACGCCATTGAAGAATTCGCATACGTAGTCTGGCAAGAGGGACTAGCATTATGGTGGAGGCCATGGTCCCCAAGAGTTTCAGCACTGTCTTTGCCTTGACTTTTTGCAGAGGAAGTAGACGGAGAACTTGTTGTATGAGGTTCAGTGATATTTCTGCAGAAAGACGAGCTAACATGGTGACTGTCCATTTCTGCGCCTATAAAAGTCACAAATTGAGAGGGTAATAAGGCAGACTTTTCCCAATTTATAGTAATCCCCAGCTGGGCACAAAGTTGGATAGTGGAATCTCTGGTTTGAAGGAGTGGATGACTGGTGTAGGCGGTCAGGGGCCAGTCGTCCAGGTATGGAAACACTTGGAATCCTAGACGTCTCGGGTGAGCTGTCACTACTGCCATGCATTTGGTGAACACCCTGAGGGCTGTGGTGAGACCAAAGGGCAGAGCAAGAAACTAGTAGCAACTGGCTCCCAGCCAGAAGCATAAGTGACTCCTCGATGCTCTGTCCATTTTTATATGGTAGTACGCATCTTGGAGGTCTAAAGAGCACAACCAAGTGTCTTTCCCTAACAGAGGGAGTATAGACTGCAGTGTCACCATCCGGAACGTGTCCTTCTTTACAGATTTGTTTAGCTTACTGAGGTCCATGATGGGCCTCCAGTCCCCTGTACGTTTTGGCACTAAAAAGAATCTGGAGTAAGTTCTGAATCCTACCTGGTCAGAGGGGATGGTTTGGATGACTCTGTTTGCGAGCAACCTTTCCACTTCTACAGTTGCTTGATCTCTGTGATTGGGTGGAACATCCAGGATCTTCTTGGGAATGTGAGGTGGAAGAGAAAAGGGTATGGAGTTACCTCTGGTGATAATTCTTTATACCCTTTTTTCTCGGGTGATGCTTAGCCAGGCTTCTGGATACAAAGAAATGCGACCTCCAGAGAAGCACAGCCGGGCCCCATATCAGAAACGAATCACGGCCTTGCTGGTTTTGTGGGCCTCCTCTGTCTCTGAAGGAAGAGTCACCCTTGTGTATCCAGGAAAAATCTCTGGGACTTCTTGAACCACATCTTACCACCTCTCTGACCCTTGGGATGTGGTCTAGAGGGTACGGTAAAACGTACTCCCATGGCAGACAGCGTTTTCCCTTCTTGCTCGCACCTGGTGTGTCTTTTCCCTTAGGTCCAAACAACGAAGAACCGTCAAAGGGGGCGTTGGTAAAGGTAGACTTGAAAGGCTCCGCAAACTTACACAAGTGCATCCAGAAGCATCTCCTAAGGGAAACTCCTGAACCCACTGCCCTGCTCACTTCGTCAGCTGCATAAGAAATCAGCCTCATGGAGGAGTTAACAATGGAATTTAAGGTGGACAACTGAGCAGACACCTTATCAGGGACTTCTTCAGTAGATGCACCTTGTAGAGGATCTCCCAACTCCTTAAGGAGATCTCTCTGAAGCCTCGTAAAATGTGTTAGATAGCTCAGCATTCTGAGTGTGAATGCCACTGATGAAAAGATATGCTTCCTGTATCTGTCCATCGTTCGAGACTCCTTGTTCGGCGGATGGACAGATGAAGCCTCCGCTAGTTCCTTCTTAGTGGCCGCCGCCACCACCATGGCATCTACCGGCACACCCTTGGATAAGAATTCCTTCTCTTTGGGAGCAGATAGCAATTTATTGGGTCTCCTGGGAACTGGCTCCACAGCATCAGGAGTCTCCCACACCTTCTGACTAACAAGGTCAGAAAGTTCATCAAAAGGTGGAGACACCCAAGAGGCTGAAGGTCAAGACCCAAAAGCCTTCAGGTACACTGACTCCTCATCAGAAGGGGTAACAGTGAGCCAGCCGCCCCTCTGCTTAAGGATCTCCAAGATGTCTACAAAAGGAGACATCAGAGGACGACTTGGGGAACCCTTCTGACTCCTCGAGGTCAGTGTAGGAGGTAATGGACTTACCCTGGGAGTCTACATGCGCCCTCTTGCATGTCCTCTTCCGAGGGGGCTCCTCAAAAGGGTATTCCGGGGAGGCCTCGGAAGACTGGGGGCCACCAACATGGGGCTCCTGAGGTTGCGGGTCTCTGCTGTCGAGAGAGTAGGTGCTGAGACAGAGGTCAGTGGCCGAGGGGGAAGAGTGTCAGTACCATTGGAGTGGAGCTGATGAGCAAGAAAGCAAACTCATCATCTCGAAGCAGACCTCTCCGGCTTCGAAGATCTCCTTGGCTCCAAAGGGACAGAGGAAGTCATCAGCACCAAGATGGATGTAGGGTCCAAGCTCACCCTAGCTGACGCACCGAGAAGACTTGGAACCGAAGAGGTCCAAGTGTCCCTGTCGGGGCCGACCAGTGAACTTTGGCTCCTAGACACCACGGACGGCACCAAAGGTGTCGGCACAGGACTCTGCTCCGACACAGCCTCAAGGGGAGATGGGACCAAGGGTTCCACAACAAGTGATACTGAACACTCCAGCTCCGAAAGCCCAGCATAGCTCAGAGGAACCACAACAGGAGGAATGGACTCAGGTGGCACCAGGACCGACTGGGTCGGAGCCAACAACATTTTTGGCAAGGCAGACGACTTCAGGAGTCTAAGCACTACTCTCTCCACATCTTCCACTGACAGGCTCCTGTTAGATCTGGAAGACAATGTGGGTGATCTGGACCCCTGCAAGACTGGGGACCTTAAGGTTGGGGAGACCGGCAAAGGATCTCTGGACTAGCTCCAATGTAGTTTCTTAGTAGTCGGCTCTGAAATGCTTGGGGCAGAAACTGAAGTCCCAATATCAACAACCTCAATCGGCTCCAAAGCCAGTGGAGCCAAGGAGGTAGAAGTCGTATCCGGCTTAGAAAGTTTAGGAGGCAGTTCCGAAGCACTGGACAGTGCCGAGGAATGCCTCTTGATAGTCTTAACCTTCTCTTTTTTGGAGGAATGTGATTTTGAGGAAGAAGAGCTGGCCAAGTCTTCCTCGAAGGAAGGCTTGAGGAGACCTTTCAAAAATTAGCTTGTTCTTCCGCTCCTGGAGAATTCTGGAATGGCAAAACAAACAGATTTTCTGCAAATGAATGGCTCCGAGACAATAAACACAATTACTTTGGCTATCCCTAACTGATTTCTTCTGGGAGTACTTTACACATTTTTTAAAACCCAAAGGTTTATGGTCTTTTGCCTCTTTAGACATGATAACTGGTGAAGCAGAAACACACAAGCACAAAGAGGACTAGGTCCTCTAACTTAAACGGGCCTAGCACTTGCTACACTAGCGCACACACACACACCACGAGGACTAGGTCCTCTAACTCAAACAGGCCTAGCCCTGGGAAGAGAGAAAAGGACAGAGAACTAGGTCCTCTAACTTAAACAGACCTAGTTAGAAAAGATAATACTTAGAAGGTCAGAAACTATCAACTAGACTGCTCACACACAAAACTGAAATTTCTAAATTCCCAACTGTCTCAAAGATAAATCTACATTCAAAACACTAAGGCGTAGAAACAAAAGGGTCGGAACTATCGAAAGACCCTGCACACAAGCTGAATCACTAAATGTCTAAGTAACTAACTATCTAAATTTCTAATTCTCGAATAATAAGAAACACTGCACACAATATATAGCAAAAATAAAAGTCTAGCACACAGGATACCAAACGAGAACAACAAGGGCCAATGGCCATCCAGTTCTCAACAACTAAGTAATTTAAAGTCAAAAGGCACTTCAACAAGTCTGAAAACTACTCTAACACTACTAAACTCTATCTGGAACCAGATAATTGCTAACATTAAACAGTAATATAGTAATAATAGAAAAAAGTTTGAAACTTAGCCACGGCCAAGCAAGAAGCACATCTGAACTTGTAGACATGGCAAATGAGATCTGTGGATTTTACTGGTGCACTATGGGATACCTACCTAGCCACGAGCCAACTAGAAGACTTAGAGCTTTGTAATAGGCAGAGTCGGAGCTGAGGATCAGCTCTGAACCCATATGTAAGAATGAAAGCGAGATAGGACTACAGAACATTGTATAATCCTCTTTGGAAAAACCATGTACCCATGAATTACCACATAGGTAGCAGTACACTAAACACCGAAAGTGTGATGAGAGACTTAGGGACACAGGTGGACAGTGGTCTCACCTTCGATAACCACATCGCCACAACAGTCAGGAAATCCTTCTATGTGGCACACTTCATCACTAAGGGCTTTTCATCCAGAAAAAAGGAGGTCATTGTCCCACTGTACTCATCCCTCATTAGACCCATTATAGAGTACAATGCCCCGTTTGGTATGTACCTCACAAGGCATCTGCAACAGCTGGAAAGGCTGCAAAAATATCTCATTAAAAAAATCACAGGTCTAAAACAGATGCCTTATGCTGACTGTCTAAAAAATTCCAGCTATACTCTGTGGCATATTGTCTACTCGGAGGCGATCTCTGCTTAACATACAAGGCCATGTCAAACCCTGAGCTGTTGGACATGTTCCACTTAAAGAAATCCTAATCCCTCGGAGCCACACGCTCCAGGGATCTAAACCTTGTCATCACAATGAACAAAACATGCTGGGGGGATAGGTTCCTGACCCAGAGACTCCCCATACTCTGGAATAGACTGCCCCATACATGTCAAGCAGAGCGCCTCTCCTTGGCCCTCTTCAAAAGATACCTTGACGACTGGATGGGAGATGGGAAATTCACCCTGGGGATCACGTCAGTTGCCCTGCTAGACAGGGGTCCAGGGAAGTAAATATTGTGGGAAGAAATATCCAGGGAATTGTTTAGCTAGGCTTGTATAGGCCCTAGGGCCGACAGCCTAGTATCAACCTATGAACCTACTACATAAATATAAAGTACAATCCCCAGAAAACAGCTACAGTACACAATTCTCACTCATCATTGAGCAAAAAGACTTAAACAGGATCCAAATATCTGCATGTAGAACAAAAGATAAGAATACGAAAGAACTTAAAATGCATCAATTCTTATAAATAAAACAGGGAGAAACATTGTTTACCATGTGTTTCAAATGCCTGAACATCCTATCTGAAAGAAAATTCAAAACTCAAAGAAACAGCTCTGTTATCTTTACAAAAGGGTACAAGAATGAAAGCCAGATCATCCATAAAAGTCTCTAAATAAATACATTTAAAGAAAAAGCCACAAAGGTGAAACAGTTGAAAGCTGAAGTATTTCTTTTTAACTTGACTAAGCAGTAAATCTCTGTTTATGAAAACTAACAGAAGCAGTGACACAGACAATGTCCTATGAACTGCATACCATCAGCAAAGTAAACAAAGACATGAAGATTCAGAAGACAAATGTAATCTGTTATGTCTTCCATAATGTCAGCTCAGTGGAATTAGTGGGACAAACAATATCCTGACATTGATCCACTGGCTATGTAGGTGAAAAAGGAAACAGTGTAAATTCACTTGAGAACCTGTAATAAACACCACAAAAAAAGACACAATTAGCCAACCGCATTGGCACAAAGTGATAAAGCCCTGACTGCAGCCACTTTTCAGTTAGTAGCATGGGCACTTGCTGGCATGGGGAAGAAAAAGGTATAATAATACTTCATCTGCTTGCCTTTCTCAGGGGAAAGGATGTGGGTGACATGCTGTCATTGGTGATCCATTGGTGGAAAGGAGGACTTGGAGTGCCAACCAGGATGAGCATGTGGGAAGTCTGAGGGTCATGCCTATCCTAAGGCTTGGTAATGAAAACATCTTCAAAAGCCACCCCCTCATTACCACTCACGCCTTCAAAAATACCTCCACATATAAAGGAGGTAGTACTAAAACCAACCAAGCAAAGCAGCTTAAGTTAGTCTGCAACAGTAGCAGTCCAAAAATTGCACATAACAAGAGAGTAAATTAAAGATGCACAAGTATTCACAGTTCTCACCACATCAACTTACTGTTTAAGGGGCTCTCTGGAACAGCTACTGGCTAGGATATTTGTATTCTGAGAACTCTAACTCAGCACAACATTCTTACATTCCTCCTCCATCTGAGTGCTCACATCCTGCTAGCGCACCCCAAGCAATCAAATGCTTGAGCAACCTCGTATGTAGGAGTATCTAGTTCCATGCTCTCCAGTCTTGACCACTATAGAAACTGACCAAACAGACATACAAAACAAAAAAAAAGTAATACAATTATAAACTTGCCAGACTTACTGTTGTATTTATCTGCATGAGGGGAGCATCCAAACAAAAGGGACAGAAGACAACCACTCAAAAATCAATGCATATGGTGACAGAGAGGACTAGAAATAAGTGCAGTGAAACAACTAAGCCAACTATTGAAGAATTAAAATATAAGAAAATTGGGCTCATACCTTTTTTTCTAAATAGTTCTTCCCGACAACAATGACAAAACTGAGAGGAAAGGTATTTGTTACCTTTTGTAAAGGAAATCAGGAGTACAAGTTTCCCTTTTGCCCCTTGGTAACAAGATAATGAAAAAGACCAGAGTAGAAAAGTATTTATCTTTTTATAAAGGACTCAAAACAACCAGACCTTTACACTTATTTGAATGTTCTTTTAGATAATGTTTTACTCAACAGGGTAGAACATTAGGGGCAATAGTCAAAAATGCTTTACAGGACCAGATGCCACAAAAAGCAGGGAAAAATACCAATCATCACTTAGGACACACTGGCACAGTCCAGTCAGAGAAATAATATGCTGACATGCCAAGTGCTAGATAATATATATATGCAAAGGAGATAAACTATAAGAAATTTTAGTGTGATTCAGACAACTTTGTACTAAGTCTACCTACAGAAAGTGCATAACAGCAGAGATGCAGAGGAGCACTAACAGAAAGGAATATACTCAGACACTGCAGGAAGAACTTGTGATTTACTGCTCAATACAACACATGCAGACAGACAAAATTAATTCTTACTGAGTTTCCCACTAATACTGTAACACAACAGCACCTTGACTATTGCTTCAAGCAGTGGGTTATGCAAAGAGCAGTACAGGTCTAATATAGACACCTATAATGGCTGGACTCTATACTTTTGTAATATCAGCCAGAATGTGAAGCCCATATAAGATGCAAACAACTAAGAGCAAGGAATGAGTAATTAGCATAAGATAGTTCAGAAACTTTCTAAACTGCTTTTCTTATTCAAATATACTAGTACTAGCCACATTGATGTCTACCAAAAGTAAACATCCTCTTCATGGAGCACTGAAGAGACAACAGCAACAGTGTAAGGTGTGCAGTGCTGTTTTGATGTGTACCCTCAATATACCCTCCAGAGTATTCTGTGCACTGTTTCTACAACAGTGCGCACAGTATTGTCCTGTTCTGCACTGTCTACACTGAAAGGAATCTACCTTCCCCTCCGCTTATACCTCCTGTACTATTTACAAATGGACAGGATACAGCGCCACCCAGTTGGGGGTTCTATTTGTCAACACTTTCCCTTATTTTCTACAGTTGGGCATACTGCAAGTACTCAGATTATTTAGTTAATGTCAAACATTAAATAAGTTGCAATGAGGTTTTGCATCCAGTGTCTCAAACTCAAATTCTTGGGGGGGGGGGGGGAGTCCTAACAGTTGACCAGCCGTTGTAAAATAAGATGTTCTTACATTATCAGGTCATCTATAAAGGTAGGTTCCACTGTTGGGTCTATGACTTGTGTCATGCTTCTTTCAATACTTCTTACTGCCTGGGGTGTGTACACTCAAGCACATTCTATGTTATCACACACCACACTAAGATAGCTCAACTACTCAGTGAGTTAGCCAATTCATCACACTCTATAATGCAAGCATAATTTCCATAAATCTAGAAAACATCTAACATCTATATTGTTAACAAGATTATAGAAATAAATAAATACTTGCACAACTTACAGGAAACTCAACAGCAACCACTGGATGGAGGGCCCATCCATGCACAGTAGGTAGCAGAACTGTATTTTTCACCCACTAATGAGGGTCCTAAATACTAGATACAACAAACAGATTCTTACTGCATCTCCTTCATGGGATCACAGTTAGGAAGAAGGAAAACAGTAAAACCAAAATGGAAGATGGAGACAGAGAAAAGTCAAAAGGAAATCTCATAAGGCAGAATCGTGAAGCATCATTGTTTCAAAGTAAGCCCAACTATTGTAGATACAGTTAAGACAGTAATGTTTGGTACAGGTTTGAAATGGCAACCAAATGGCTGCAGCACAGAAGCAGAGACTTTCCTGAAGGATGCACTGGAATTAGCCATACAACATCTTCCAAATGTTGGACATCCAAAAGACAGCAAAAAAAAGATACAATTACAATCTATGTGGAAATGATTAGCTTTGCAACTGCGAGCTCTTCCATCTACTGTGCAAATGAGATAACAGCTGAATAGCCTGCTAAAATTATGCAGCAACTTCAGGTAAAACGTGAACTAGAAGTGCACAACTGCCAAGGGGGAAAAAAGATAAGGCATGAATGGACTTGCTGATAGAAAATTCTAATGGAATATTCTGGAATAAATGTGAGCTGGCCTAAAAGAACACCCAGTAATTCAGAACATCAGATATTGTTTCCTACTGAAAAAGGCTGGGAGATCTAAGATCTTACATGTACAGGTGATGGTCATCAGGAAAGAATGCCTTAACTTAAGTGCCACTGAAGCAGCAGGTCTGAATAAGGAATCTGTAATCCTTTCCACTGTCCACTGTGAAGATCCCATGCAAAGGAAAGGCTCCTCAAAGGAAGACAAACGTGTGGAACTCTTGCTGAACTGTTTGATCACTAGATGATGAGACAACCCTACCCTCCAGAAGTTTATGAAGGGAAGAAATAGTTGACAGATGTACCACAAAACTGGAACAGCTACATTCATAAAATACAGGTGGATAATAAAGTTCAGGATCATATATAGCTAAGAAGCAGTATGGGTTACCACCACTTCGCCTAAATGAGGAACTCTTCTACTGGCATATGTCTGTTGGCTGTCAGTATCAATCAATAATTATATCTCTGCTAAGAAATCCAGTTGAATTAGTGGTTCTACTTTAAGAGCCAGGTTCTGGGAAAGCCGTAGCTAAAACCAGTAAAGATTCTTGCATCATAATCATCACGGACTTCTGAGAGCAGACGTTTGTAAAGATACTTTCCAGTCTTTAATCTCTGAATTTTCCAACAAAGTATGGAACTAGTGGGAAAGAAAATGAAAAAGAATCTTCCTTGCCACAAGACAGAGACCACATCCATGACAGTCTCCTCCTTACCCAGGTGCACCAAATGAAAAAAAAAGAAAAGTTGCATTTTCCCAGTTGATCTCCAGAATGTACAGCCTCCAGTAAATAAATATCAGATGTCCACTGAATCTGCAACTACATCTATGAGCTGCTCACCAGTAAGCACAGGACTTCAAAAGCCTAAAAGTCTCCTCAAATGAGGCATGAGAGAACTGGAAAAAGGAACGTTTAATGATCTCTGACCATCCCTGCAGCAAGGACTTCAACACTTTTACAGTCATCTTCCCAGACTGATTTGTACAGGGAAGAATGTAGTCTTTTAACCACATCTCCTAACATGGGCTGTCTGTATTTGATCACAATGGCTGGCAAGTGGATGCTCAGACATCAGATGTTGGTTATGAACCAGGACTCTTAAGAGCTAGGCAACAATGTTACTGCCAGAGTCAGAAATCTGCCACTAAGCCTTCCTAATCAATTTGCAGACTGATGTCTAAGGCATGGCAGTGAAGCCTAATGGTGGCAATAAAAGTCAATGACAAGTAGAAAGCGAAGAAGGACTCCTATAATCGCCAAAAAGAGATGGGAAGGTCAGATTCACCAAATGATCAGACATCCTAACATTACCCAGCTCTTAGATATTTTGGAAACAGAATAGTTACTATTTGGTGATGGAACTGTGTCCTTGTGGGAATCTGATGCACAGAATATATGAGAAAAAAAGACTAGAGGAACAAGAATCCCGCAAGTACATCCGACAACTTATTCAAGCAGTGGAACACCTTCATCGTTTTGGAGTGGCTCACAGTGCATCCACTGTGTTGAGAATCAACCCCTCGCCCAGAACTACTGCAAGTTGAGAAAACACCAAAACCTAAGCTGAAAACATGCTCTTTATTCATAATTCAGGTTGTTATACAACTCCTTTACTGTTACACAGGACTGGTAGCAAGCAAGGTGCTATATGCAGTTGAGTCCCTGGCCCAGCAGTTAATCCCTGAACATCTCAGCAGTTACAGCTGAGCACAGCATCTCCTGACACTGCTGTAACATTAGCTGTAGCATCCTACCGTGCTCCTAAGCACCCCCATAACTGAAAGCCTACCTCTGCTCCTTGCTGGTCCCCACATTCAACTAACTGTATATCATACAATTGGTTTCCTAATAGTCACATTTCAACAAATAAAGCTTGAATTAGTGTATTATATCCTTGTCAAGCTTACTGATAGTTTTTTTGAAGATCCTTACCTGCAGACCTCTGTGCAGCCCCACTGTTTGCCCTCGCTACCACTTGGGCTCACTCCACTCCCCTACCATGCCCCCATTTCCCACCTGCCCCACTACTCAGTCTTATACCTAGCCATCCCCGTCCACCAAAAATACAACCAATCACAAATTAGGCACTCCCTGTCACTACCCTCCACTATCCTATACCACATTACATCCCCCTCCATATTCCCATCTGCAATAATAAAACCCTCCCATAATCTTAAGTTAACCACTGTCCTTTAATGCAGTCTCACTATCCTAACACTAACCCTCTACCTCATCTACTACCACAACACACTAAATATTACCTATGCTACCACAACAAAATATACCTCTACTTATACTCCTCACTACAGCCAACATATATCCCCAAGCCTATTCCATAACACTATAACAGCACCTAACTCGGACATTTCACTTCCAATCACTTCTAGATCACCTACTATTAACAGGTACACAGCCATCCTAACTAAACTTACTAAACTTCTGCACCATATAAACTACCAACTTATTCTCACAGGAGACATACACCCAAATCCAGGGCCTAACCCTATGAAAACTTCCACAGCTAATTCCACCTTCTCTTCTAGCCAACCACCCACAACTAGACCAAAAAACAGCCTACTAATTCTGAACTTAAATATTCAAAGTATTAACAATAAAGTACACTCATTGCATGCATTACTATCCACCTTCTGCCCTGATATATATTGTCTGATTGAAACTTTGCTAAAGCCCACTACAGTAGACAATGAATTCCTACCTACTGGATACAATGTACTACATTCATGATAGACCATCTAAAAAAGGGGGAGGGTAGCATTACTCTAAAAGAACACCCTAAAATTCACCATAATTAATCTGCAAATCCCTTTCTTCAATAACTCTGAACTCCTCCTAGCTAAACTCAAACTTAGTGACGAAAAGTCAGTCAGTATTATAACATGCTATATACCACCAAGTAATAACATCCCTACCATAGAAGCCTTCCTACAATGGACAAGCCAAAATCTAACCCAGGAAACTATCATCCTTGGAGACTTTAATATAGATTGGAATACATGCTCAGCCATTAACCTCACAAAACATATCAACCTCTACAATTTCTCACAAGTCATCCAAGCTAGCACTAGACTAGGTAATGCAAAAATCAAAGAAAGCCTCCTAGACTGGATGTTAATAAATAGGACCAACACCTCTTACCAAGCAGGCGTCTTCCCAGACTCCGTCAGTGACCATCAACCCACCTTCTTACTAAAATTCAAAACCCAGGCCAAACCTACCTCCATACTACAAATAACCCATAACACAAAAAAACTTTGATCCCAACAAATTCAAACTCAAGCTAAAACACCATAACTGGAACATACTAAAAGTATTACCTCTGGAAGAAGCCATAACCCATTTCAATAACATCTTACTAGAAATCCTAAATGCCCACACTCCAGCCTGGACCACTAAACTCAAAACAAAAACAGACCCCTGGGCTTACCAGAGAGACTAAAAAGAAAATTTCAGAAAGGAATAAAGCCTGGTATCACCGGAGAGCCACAAAACCCCCAGCAACTAAGAAACAATTCCAAAAACTTAGAAATGAGACAAAAAAAGCAGTTCTAGATAAAAATCCTGATATCCTTCTAGATAGACATCCTGCAGAAAGGTCTCCCTGAGACCAATGACTGGTGTCAGAACCATGGTCTAAAGCTCAATGTCAAAAAATGTTGTCATCCCCTTTGGGAAAAACTCGGTTCCCATGAATTACCACATCAATGGTAGTCCACTGAACACAGAAGGCATTATAAGAGATCTGGGAACACAGGTTTACAGCAATCTCTCTTTTGACCCCCACATTGTCAATGTGGTCAGAAAATCCTATGTGGCATATCTCATTACTAAGAGTTCTGCATCCAGGAAGAAAAAGAGGTCATTGTCTCCCTCTACTCTTCCCTCATTATGCCAGTCATCGAGTACAGTGCCTCATTTGGCAAATAACTCTAGACACCTGCAACAACTGGAGAAGCCACAAAAGTACCTCATAAAGATGATCCTAGGCCTTAAACACTTGTACTATATGGATAGACTCTAAAAAAAACTCCAACTATTCTCTGTCTCATATTGTCTACTTAGAGGTGATCTCTGCTTGACTTACAAAGCCATGTCTGACCCAGCTCTGTTAGACATGCTACATCTAAAGAAATCCCTATCCCTCCGCACCACACACTCCAGAGACCTCAACCTCATTACCACAATCAAAAGAACATGCTGGAGGGAAAGAAATATAACCCAGAGACTGCCCATGCTATGAAGCAGACTTCCCATACATGTCAAACAGAGCACATCACTGGCCCTATTCAAGAGAAATCTTGATGAGTGGATGGGAAATAGAAAATTTACCCCAAGGATCATTCCAGTGGGTCTATACGACAGAGGCACTGGGAACTAATGGGTGACACAATGCCAGGGTAATCCTATGGGCTAGGCTTGTAAAGGCTTCAGGGCCATTAGCCTAGTACACACCTATGAACCTATAAAAATAATTCTTTCCTAGAGCTACAAAACAAGCATTAAAACAAATGCAAGGAATTCTGTGCAGGAATAAATAAATTACTCCATCCTGGCAGACCCTCCACCCCACCTCCAACTTCCACTAGCGAAATCACAAATATACCAGACACGTTTAACAAATACTTCATTGAACCTATTTCTAATCTTGTTCAAAAACAGTCTACATCCACCAACACTAATTATCCAGAACCTGTAGATAGACCCAAAACTACCTTCTAGTTTCAACCCATCCCTAAAAACTATCCCAAAAGGTTGCTAACCAAACTTAAACCTACTACACTTGCAGCTGATGGGATACCTGCTTAATACCTTCAGTTGGTTACCAATGAACTTGCCTTCCCCAAATTCATCCTACTAAACAGATCTATCTCAGAAACCTCAATACCACTCATCTGGAAGACCTCCTATATTATCCCCCCTCCATAAAGGCAGAATATCCACAGACCTCACTAACTATCGCCCTATAGCCATCCTATCTCCACTAGCTAAAACACTCGAGAAATGTATACACTACCAACTTATGCCATACATGCTTATCAACCAACTAGGTGTGTACTGACAGCCAGCTCCAAGTAAACTGGCTAGTCGTTAGTCTGCTCTTGACACCTCTCCTACCAAACATGGATTTAGGCCAGCTGATAGTACAACCACTGCCCTACTCTCCTTCACAAACCTCATCAACCAAAACAAACACACAAACAAGCTAACCTCTGCCATATTCTTGGACCTATCAAAGGCCTTTGATATGATCAACCATCTTAAACTAGTACATGCCTTTACTGACTATGGCCTTAGTAACCAAGCATTAGCTTGGTTTCAGAACTATCTAACAAGGAAGACAACAAGTAGTATAGTGGGACAACAACCTATCCACATTGCTACCCATCACCACAGGAGTCCCACAAGGTTCCATTTTAGGTCCGCTCCTATTCTCCATTTTCACTAATAACCTCCATAGCATCTGTCAAGATGCAACAGTTGTTTGTTCAGCCAATGACTCTCAGAAACTCCTCTCTATAACCCAAAAAGCCTTCCATACCACTGAAAACTGGTTCCTTAACAAAACTACTAAGCCCCCCCCAAAAAAACAAACTGTTGCTTTTTACACCTAACAAATCTACCACAACAGCCATCCCATTTAATATAGTGTCCAGGGATGAGACTATCATCTCCCCTGACACTCGTACTAAATTGCTAGGAGTGACCATTGATAATGACCTCAAACTTCATCAGCATATAAATCAAACCATTAAAAATATCCACCAAACAATTGGGCAGTCTATATAAAAATAAACCATTTCTAACACAACCTGCTAGGATACCAATTGCTCAAACTCACCTCCTTTACTCCCTGTTCTATGCCTCACCCACTCTCACCAACTTACCCAAAACCAAAATTGCCAAACTCAACACCTGTTACAATCAAACTGCAAAATTGGTTACCGGTGCCCCCTACTGTGCCCACCATTACCATTCCCTAAAACATGGCTGGCTTGAATTCCTTAATCTCCTACACTATCAACTTTCCTTTGCCCAAAATCTCCTAATATACCCAGACAAAACTCCAGCACTGACCAATCTACTAGAACCACAAAGTAAAACCAGACAACTTCACTCTAGCAAAAAGAACTAATCAAGGTCACCAAGACCAACAACACAGCAGGGGACACCCTCTTCCCTAACTACATAGGCAAAATTTAGAACTCCCTACCTACTGCTACTACCTCAGCAGTCTCAAATGTTGCCCACAGACTTCAGCTTCTTCACCAAATAATGCAGCTTTTCTACCTTCATCCTAGTTCTAACTAATTCTACCACTTGGTTTAATACCCATCTATCACTGCTAGGACACTGATTTACCCACTAAACTTTAATTTTCTCTCTACACCTCTGCACCTGCTACATATTTTACTACACTTTCCTGCTTTTTAGACTTAACCTGCTATCCAATTACCCAACTCTGTCCCTTCTTCTGCTGCTACATACTTCCTACTTGGCTAACTTGTGCACAATTCTACTGTATAAAGCAATAATGCTACCCCTACTTACATGTTCACCATTATGTAATGTCTCAACCTAAAACTGAAAGGATGTGTTCAGTATGTAACTGTTAAATCTTAAACTTCAGTGCTATGTTACTAGTCTATGTTAAGTTTAGTACTAGCTACGTTAAGCTGAACAAAGCTTGAATACTATGTTACTTGTCAACTTTAAGTATGGTATGATCTATGTAAATTTGAATGATTCTGCATACACCTTACAATTTTCTTAAATTTAACTGTGGAACTTTTCTCCCCGGGCCTCCGCTGAAAATGGACATGCATCCAGTCGGACTTTCCTGGTCAACAAATGTAAAATAAATAAAAAATAAAAAATTTAGTATGATGTGAGGTATATGAAAAAGACAGAAATAGGGAATTAGATGACTTTACGCATTCATCACTAGGTACTCCTAGATTGAACTCTCCCTTACCGTAGTCAAGTCTATAAAAATGTTAAACTATGGCCTGATATTTGACATTTTGGAGGGAAAAACAAAGCCCACTTGGATATATATTGAGCAGAAGTCTTCTTCAGTGTAGATAATGAGCCTAACTTGACACACGGTAGGAGAGCAAGAGTAGAAAACTGGCCCATATTCGATCACCATTTTCCTCACTGAGGGAACTGATGGCCAGCTCCAAGTAAACTGGCTAGTCGTTAGTCTGCTCTTGACACTCAAGAATGAAAAGGATGGTGTTAACATCTTAGGACTAGTCCCTAAAGGTGGTAGCTCAAGAAGTACAACTCTAGTCTCCTTCAATGTAGTCAGCCAACAAAGAGCAAAAACTGAATCTCTTGATGGTTAAAGAATGACCAAATATACTGCATGGGGAGGTAGAGATTTTTTTTCAGTGGGGTCAAGTAGTGGAAGCTTGAACTAATGACCAGACTTCCATGTTAGCTCCTGGACCTATGGAATAGAACTTTGACTCATGCTTGGGATCAAACTAGGGACCATCTTGATGATCTCTGCAGAATGGAAATCTTCCACAGATAAAACAAACCAAAACTGTTGAAAGAAAAATAACCCACCACTACAATGTACAATAATAAAAATTAGTTTATTGTATCAGGGTATGCTTTGCACAAGATGAAAAGACACTGCATTTTAAAAATCTCTCTCCAAATGCAAACTTTTCAGCCATAAGAAAGGCCTGGAGCTTCTGTCTACCATAACTGAAACTTTCCTCCTTGCACCCAAGGTCTTTTTCTTACTCTGACAAGTAGAGAAGTTTATTTCTGCAAAATACTACCAAACTCCCTTGGATAAGAAGGCATTTAGAATCCATTTGATTAACATCTAAAAGTGTGTGCGTGTGTTGATATACATGCTAAAATAGTGTAGACTGCCAAGACCTATTACACATCTCCTGTTCTTACTCTTTTTGGGAACTCAAAATCTTGGAAGAGATTACTTGGCCTTGGTGCTTCTTTGGAGTTAGTTACATGGTACTTTCTCCAGAGAAGGTCCATGGCCTCCAAGCTTTACTCAAGCTCTTTTGGGTTGTGGTGGGAGTACTGATGAGAAAGGCACTGTTTTTGACTTGGAAACTCCATGGAATATTTGTCTGCTACCAACGCTACTATCCATATGTCACAAGATATCCTGTGCCAGGTAGAAAACTGCAGTGAAATACAACACTCAACCTATTCAGAAGTCAAGTCTATCCATTGTTTCCTTTAAGCAAGCATTATATATAGTGCCTTCTTTTACAGAATTATTTTGGTCATAAAACAGAGACTGGCTAGAAGAAGTGAGGTTAATTTTCCCTGTCACCAAGGTGAAGTCTGAGGTAGCTGAAGAAGGGTTAGTGTTGAACACTGGAGAGTCTACTATAAAACCTGTGGATGACCCATATAGGCCAACACAGTATGTTTTGAACATTCTTTCCCAACAAAGTAATAGCTGTCAAACAGTGTGGATTCTACAAATGCAGGCCCAACTGTCCTCCACAAAATTAATCAAACTCTGCATTCACTGGTGAGTTTTTGGAAAATTTGTATCCTCAACAGAAGGCTAAACCCTATCCACCTTCTCGAGGACTAACAGATGGATCTCCAAGTGCAGCTAAAACGTAACAAAGATGTATTAAAAATTTATCATAAAAGGTAATAATCCATGGAATATGGCCAACCCACCTACCCAGTTATTTAAATGTAAAATAAAAAATAACTATTTCTAGGATATCCACTAATGCCTGGATTTAATGCCTGGCCAGGTCCATTTCCTAGGTAGATCAATCCTGAACATTGTCCATCACTCAAATAAATTCTCCACATGATGGACTGTCAAGCAGCAGTGTCTAGGGACATGACAGCAACTCTCTGTAAAATCTTCTACTTATGTCACTGTATAATGGTATGTACTCAGCAAGAGAGAGAGGCTCACTTCCTAAGAATAAAAGGGTAAAGAAAATCTACTGTTTTACCTCTCAGAGTTATATTTAGCCGTCTTAAGGGGTTTCTTGCATATCTCTCACCTGCCCAGAATTTTGCAGCATTTTTCATCAGTTCCTTATTAAATGAGTGGTTTTCTGGAAAATAATGACAGACATTTTGAGTTTCAGACCCCATATACTTCAGCAAATGCATGGTAATGCAAAACATGTTTTTCTAGCTACTTTCTAAGTTTATAACAGCAATATTTAACATCTGTCTCTGACTTTAGCACACTGTCTACCATACATTTGGATTTGTCTAGAATTCTAGCACTAAAAGGTTGAGAGGTAGTTTTTTCCCCTTCTTTCTGTGACTTTATGAAAAAGAAAAGAAAAAAGATGATAAAGAAAAAGGCCATAACTGGCTTTGTTTTTTTTGTTTCTTCTCCCATCTCATAGTTCTCTTTGAGATGACTGCAACAATGGTGGCTGTCAGACAATTGTAAGACACAGTAGGGTATGTACTAGGAAGTATGTTTCCTACATTTGTAAACATTTAAGGCAACACAAAAAAGATGGGATAAAATGTAAAAGCTAAGAGTTGATTACAGTGACCAAGAACCAGGTAATGCCCAAGAATATTACCTACTCCGTAAACATCAGTCTCTGGATGGTAGTGAAAGACTTCAGAACCACAATTATCTGTTCAACCACCATGATACTAGAAGGAAAAAATGTCAGGAGTCAGTGTTCCTGCACTGGTATCAGTATCCCAGTTTATGAGCTGTTGACTGATGCCATCATGGTGGAAGCCAAAGCCAGTAACATCAGCACCTACGATGATGACTAAAAGTGGAGTAGCTGTACTTGGGTGGACAAGGACAAAAATAATCTTATGGTAGGCATCAATTAAAAAAAAAAAAGTTTAAGGTGAAGTTCACGTCAGCAATGCGACTGCCCCCCACCCCCTTCACACACAGACTCTCACACAGACTCTCACAAGCTATTTCTTGTTGGCAACTAATCACACACTCGCACACAAGCTATTTCTTGTTGGCAACTAAACCCAGACGTACCACTATCATGCTTGCGACAGGAAAAGTGGGATGGGATAGCTACTGTCAGTTTACCACAGACTGTTATCTGAGTGGCCACTAATTGTTCTTAACCTTCAAAAAAATGTTTTCACCTTTGCAATGCTTATTGTTGTTCCAGCAAGACTTACCCAATGTCTGGCGTTCCTCAAAACTCTCATTTATGGAGTCCCCCAGTTTCTATACCTGAGCAGGAGGGCAAGACTGCTGTGGAAGAGCTACCTTTCTGCAAGATTCTAACTTGTTTCTCAAGCAGACAGTATACCAATACATTTACCTTAATTCTTCTGGTAGACAGACAATGTCTTACATAACAAAAAGATCACTTGAGGGAATGTCTTAAGGTGGGATCTGGCATCCGTGGATCATATGTTTCTAATGAAGAGGCACAGGAATTCAGGAACAAGAAAAACAGAAAAAAATATAAAAGAAATCACTTACTAAACTATTGGATGGATAGGTTATGTATTAGTCAGTTCTGTTCTGACAGCATGAAAGAAGCTACAGAATGTACACAGGCTATGCCTATTATACACCCACAGGTAATGACAGTGTGTCCCACTAAACCTACACCACCAAAATCCACACAGAAACACAAAACAATTCACAGAGGCTCTCCATAATCATCTGCTCAAGCAACAGAGACCTCCAAAGCAGAAATGCAAGCAACCTCCACCCCCCAACACAACTCAAATGACACATAGCCCACAGACTCCGTGTGCCACTCAACCACAGCCCATAAGGCAAAACAACGTACCCAACACACTAGTCATAGATGACTCTATAGTCAGGCATACTGATGTCCCACTCAACAGGCTAAACAAGGAGAAGGTTACTGTCAGTTGCCTGTTGGGTGCCATAATCCACCACATAACCCACGCACTCAGGTCACTCCACAACAAGTACAAATATGACTCTGTCATTGTCCATGTTGGTGTGAATGACCTGAGACGTACCTCCCTGGCCTACATGAAAAAAAGACATGGAAGAGCTCTCCGATCTTGTAGCCCAGGCAGGTATGACCCTAGCCCTGAGTAGCATCCTGCCATTACCCAGAATGATACCGCAGTACAAGGACAAAATGATTGACTTCAACAACTGGCTGAGCATCTGGGGGCATTATAAGGGGATCCAGTATCTGTCTACCTGTGATGACACTGTCAACAGAGCACAATGCTTTGCCAGAGATGGCCTGAACCTGTCACCCCTGGGATTCTGGATACTGGCTACGGCTCTTGCTGCCCCTATAGTGCCTTTTTTAGGCAAGGTTCAAATGACAAATTCACTACCGTAACAGGAACAGGCAAGCAAAAACTGAGGGTAATGCTGGTCAATGCTAGAAGTCTAAATCTCAAAATGCACTCCCTCGAGGCACACCTTAAAATGGAGAACATCGATATCTGTGCAGTGACCGAGACCTGGTTCAAGGCTCCAGAGAGCACCCCTGCTTTACCAGGCTATAACTCATACTGCACATTTCGGCCACCTAACCTGAACCGGAACACCAAAGGCAGAGGTGTGTCCATATTCATTAAGGATATCTGCACCTCCAGGCTAGTTGCTCAGCATAACGCATCCAAGGTTATCCAAGTGCAACTAACTCTGGGCAAAACTGCAACGTTGTAGCTTGCTACAGATCCCCCTCCATGCCCCAGGATTCCCACTCCTTTTCTTGATATACTGGAAAATATTAGGATTCAACCAAACACCCTAATAAAAGGCGATTTCAACTACCCCACCATTAACTGGGAAAACTACTCATGTACCAACTCCTTCGCTCAACGCTTTCTGGAATTCATAAATTCCAATGCCCTGGATCAACTTATCCACACTCCCACCAGGGGCAACAATATCCTAGTCATTACCAACATGAGTGACCGGTGTTCCACACCTGAAATCAACTCCTCGTTGGTCAGATCCGACCATAAGCTAATCACCCTAGATATCCACAAACTGCTCCAACCCCCCATTAAGGAAACAATGGTAAAAAATTTCATCAAAGCCAACTTCCTGCTTCTTAAGACAGAAGTGGCGAACTTCATGACACCCATGCAGATGGACAATACAGTTATGACTGCTGAATCCTACACAGATGCACTCTAGAAGCACTTACACGAGTGCATGGATCGTGCTATTCCAAATAGAACAAAGACGCTATCTTCCAAAAAAGGAAGACAATCTGGGGATCCCCTGCCATAAACAAACTCTACAACAGAAAGAAGAAACTGTTGCAAAAGAGAGTAAAATCCCATGAGTGGAGGCATTCCCTGGTCAGCCTCAGTAAGAAGCTGAAATACCTTACAAGATCCTCCAAAGCTAGCTACAAAAACAAAATCGCCACTGATTCCAAGGACAACCACAAAGCATTCAATAGGTATGTCAAGAATCTCAATGGCAACACCCAGATCTGCTGAGTTACAGCACAACGGCACGAAAATTACAGAACCAACTGATATTGCCAACATCCTGGCAGATAGGTTCAGTGCTAACTTTACCCCCTCTCACCCCCTAAAGGGCACATATCTATACAGGAAGAATGCAGAGTCCCTTTAATCACAACTACTCAGGTAAAAGCTGCACTCTCTAAAGCCAAAAACACAGCATCCATGGGTCTGGAAAACATCCTAGCCTGCGTTTTACATGAACTTCAGAACAAACTGGCTCCCCACCTAAGCACCATGCATAGTCTCACATCAGGCTTTGTACCCACTGAATGGCGCACAGCAACAGTTATCCCACTCCACAAAGGGGGAGCCACCACTGATCCTGGGAACTATCACCCTATTAGCCTGACGAGCCTGGTCTGTAAGGCCATGGAACGTATCATCATGGAACTCATAAACAAAGACATTGGTAACCTCCAAACTCTGAACCCCACCCAGTTCGGGTTTGTGAAAGGCAGATCATGCCTTCTGAACCTGATCGACATCTTTGAGGCAGTCACCAAAGCTGCAGATGAGGGTAAGGTGGTTCACACAGCCTATCTTGACCTCGCCAAACTTTCGACACCATCCCCCATTCTGGAATTATAGCTAAACTCACTAAATTAGGTATAAATCCCTAAGTCACAAGATGGGTTGCCAACTGGCTCATGGACAGAACCCGCACTATAAAAGTTGCAAACTCCATATCTGACTTCAAACCAGTGACAAGTGGAGTACCAAAGGGTTCAATCCTGGGACCTCTCCTGTTTGGTATCTACTTCTCCGAAGTACAGGCTAATACAGGTGGTCTTTGGCTAACAAAGTTCACAGATGACTGCAAACTAGGAGCCATAGTGGAGTCCTCAAATGATGTGGACATCCTATAGAAGGGCCTCAATGAGACAGATGCCTGGTGTCAGAGCCATGGCCTCAAGCTCAATGCCAAAAAGTGCATTGTCATCCCCTTTGGTAAAAACTCTGTACCCATGAATTGCCACATAGGTGGCAGTCTACTTAATGTCAAATGTGTGATAAGAGACCTTGGGACCCAGTTGGACAGTAGTCTCTCCTTTGATAATCACATCACCACAGTAGTCAGGAAACCCTTCTACATGGCACACCTCATCACAAAAGGGTTCTCATCCAGGAAAAAAGAGGTCATTGTTCCCCTCTACTCAACACTCAGACCCATTGTAGAGTACAACGCCCCTTTTGGAATGTACCTCACAAACATCTGTAGCAGCTGGAAAGGCCACAGAAGTACCTCACAAAGAGGATTACTGCCCTCAAACAGATGCCCTACACTGAAAAAACTCCAGCTTTACTCCATAGCATATCGCCTATTCAGAGGTGATCTCTGCCTAATATATACAGCTATGTCAAACCCAGAGCTGCTGGACATGCTACACCTAAAGAAATCCCAATCCCTCGGAGCTACACGCTCTAGGGACCTAAACCTTGTTACCACAATAAACAGGACATGCTGGAGAAACAGACTCCTGTCCCAGAGACTTACCATACTCTGGAACAAGATACCCATGTATGTCAAGCAATGTTCCTCATTAGCACTCAAGAAAAATCTTGATGAGTGGATGGGAAATAGGAAATACATCCTGGGGATCACTTCTGTGCTCTGTTCGACAGGGGTACAGGAAAATAACTTTCTTGGGTGGCGTAAGTCAGGGAACCTTGTTGGCTAGGCTTACTTATGCCATTGGGCTGATAGCCTAGTACCTACCTATGACTTTGGAAGGGAAGTGCTGAGCACAAATACTGTGAAATCGGACACCTGAAAATGAAACAATCTTACATGGCCCTGCTGCAATATTTTTTTCTCTCTCTCTCTTTTTTGTCCTTGCTTCCTCTTGACCAAAAAAAACATCTCTCGGTCAACTGGCCCCTTTGTTCCCAATGCAGAGGGGGCAACAGCAGACCAAAAACAGCTATCATTGAGACAGTCATCAGGGGTGTATCAGGTTTTTAATGTATGGAGCCCTAACGCCACCATGCATGCGCAGTAACAAGGTTTTGCATGCAATGGGCTTAAGTGAGGGTGTGTAACCTACTTTTGCAAATAACATAACCCCTCAGAACAGTTTGTCCCCCTCCCTTGAAGCCAGAGCTCCTGCAGGGTCTCCAGTCTCTATCAGGGCTTCAACCACAAGCCCATGTATCCTGGCCATGTATTCAGTACCCTTTCCCCCAAGGAGAGGTAGCCTGCACAGTTACATCACTTTTCTCCTCCCTCAATCCAGCTTCAGCAGACACCAGAGCCATTAGATGAACTCTTGTCACCTAGCTCAAAGGCAGAGCTTTATACATATAAACCAATGAAGATGGCTTTCCTTGAGATGTTTTAAAGCAACAATAAGGAATTTTTATTACACAAGAAGTTACCATTAAAAGACAGAATGGACATTTTAAACCTATTCTTAGTCGATCAAGGGTGGGACATAATGGTAGCATTTCATCTAATATTAGTAATAGTGTTTCCAATAATGATAACAGCTGTGACGTAATAAGAGAAACTATATTTTCTAAAGCACTTGTCCTAACATTTTCTCAAGAACATAATATGGTTAGAGATATTATTATGGACAATTGGAACACTGTCATGGAAGATTCCTACTGTAGAAATCATATTAGTGAAATACCTAAAATTGTTTTTAGAAAAGGTAGAAGTTTTAAGGATATTTTAAAACAAAGGAATAGTTCACCTAGGAATGGCAAGTTAGGTATGACTAAATGTGGAGCTTGTCATTGGTACCATAAAATAAAAACAGGGGAAGTGTTTTATGCAAGGAAAAAGAAGTATTACTTACATGGCAAGTATAACTGCAAATCCAAAGCAGTAGTATACCTAGCCACATGTAATTCATGCCCAACATTCTATATAGGGAAAACAGAAAGACAGTTTGTCCAAAGAATATATGAGCATGAATATGCCATTAAGAAAAATAAGCCTAATAATGCACTAACTAAGCATATTAGTGAATACAAAGAACACCAGCTCTCCTTCATGGCAATTGACCACATAGATATAGAGGACAGGAGACCTTGGGATTTGTATCTAGAAGTAAAAGAATTAAAAAGGCAAATAACCACACAAGCTGATATGTGGCCTGGTATAAACGAGCGTAGCACGATTACCCCCATATTAAAATTAAAGGCATTAGAAAGGAATAAAATTATTTGACATAGTGACATTATTATATTTTGCCTGGAAATAATTTTGGACCTTTTGCATGCCATTATTTATTTTTTTGGCATCTTTTTATTGTATCGCATTTTACATTATATACACAATATATTTAAAAAAAACATTTTTTACCATATTTTTAAACATATGTCCTCCTAATGCCTGGCATTCGTATTTATTAACTGTTTCATAATATTATATTTATAACATCTTTTTCTAGTTCCTTGAATATATGTTCATTCATGGTTTTTAAGTAATAAGTATAACATGTATTTATGAAAGTAATCATTGAATTCAGTTATTTGATTTTATATACTCTCATGCATTTTTTTGGTTCATTTTTTTCTTTGTTTAAGGTAGCTGAATGAATTAATTGTGAGCAGGTGTTTTTAGTTTAGCATTAATTTAGACTAGCATTTGTATAAAAGAAAGTGATGTCAGTGTTTTGTAATAGTCTGAAGAAGTTTAACAGGAGTTAGACGAAAAGCGCTTTACATCTGGTGTTTATTTTTGTTATTTTTGGCCCTATAAAGTGCCGTTTTGTGATAAAACAATTTTTATTGGCGTTCTTCAGCTTGGTGTCTCCTCGTTTCGTTTGTTTGTTGTACCAATAGTGGTTTGTAAAACATTGTTCAATCATACGATATAATGCACTTCTGACTTTTGAGCATTCCTCCACTCTCCTGTTACCAATCAATAGCGAGAATGACACTGGGTTAATTCCAAGCTATCTAAAATAGCCCTTTCAGACAGTTGTCTCTGGACTACCTTTCATCACCTTTGAGTTTCTTTTTCTGTCATTCACAACTTATGTCTTTCAATGCTGCGTATCTCATAACTTTAGTAGCTTTCTAGATGTAGACGTATCTAGAAATGATTTTGTTACGTATGATCGAACTTAAGTCAAACAAAATGCACAGACAAAAATAAGACTGAACATGCATATCATCAAATTACTTAAACACTAATGAAACATCTAAACGGAAAAGTTCCTTTCCTGATCTTTACATTAAACCACCCCCATAACACTACCATTCAATTGTCTGAATAGTGGCAGTGTTCCGAGAAGGGTTTTTCAAAGATACAGTGTGGGCTTAGGGTTGGGGCAGAGTCAGGGTTAGGGTCAGCACACATTACTGAGGTGATGCAGGTGGGATCAAAGCATTAGTAATCCGTGCTGACCCTAACCCTCACCATGCCTTAAAAAAACCTTCCCATAACAGTGACAATAAACAAGACACACTCATACACACAGACACACTCCCCTTACCTAACCACCGCCTTAACTGTAACTCACACGTGCACACACACACACACACACACACACACACACACACACACTTGCATGCAAACACACAACACTTATACCCTTACCTAACACTTATCCTAACACCCAAACACACATGTACACACACTAACCCCCTCCCAAACCCAATTCACCCCTTTCAAAGAGCTGGAAGTTCAAGATATCGGACGTTCAAGTATCTGAATGTTCGACAATCTCAATCACCTCTAGCATTTGTTTAACAAAGCAACATTCAACAAAATGCACAGTAACCCTAAAAACATTTGTCAAGCAGAATCTAAGACCAAAATTAATGCAAGGTGAACTATTAAGGATTACCCAACTTCCTTTCTACAGCAACTTAAGTGGGGATGATATCACCAGCAAATCTACCATTTGGTGAATGGTAACTGTTGGAGTACAATTTCCCTAATCTTAACTCCCTAAAATCACAAATCCTGGGATGGTTTTACATGTATTGGTTCAACCGTGAGACTGTAGTCGTGACAGCCATTTTATGACTTTCACCTGGACTTTCTCCTTTTTTGTGTGTTTTTTTATGAGCATGGAGTTGGTATATATAAATAAGTCAGGGAGGGGGGCAAAGCCTTGCTCACTTACAAAAAAACACTTTAAAATTGACGTCACTCACAATTTTGGAGTGTGGGTTTTCAGAAGTTTGAATTGTCAAGTTTGCAGTTGGGGATTACAGGTAGCAAACCTTTAGTGAACTGGATATTATCCTCCATTAAATTCCACAAAATGACATTTATATAATTAAGTACTCATATTAGCAAAAATGTAACATTTATATTTACTGACAGGAAATTAGGACAGCACAAGTACCAAAACTACAAGCAAATGGGAAGTGTGGTCAAGCCAAAAAATGAAGATCACACTGTGTAGCAGACAGCTCTGTTGACATACAGGGATAAAGTCCCGAGTATGATCCAGATTAACCAAATTAGAATAGCAAACTGCACATCTGCTGGAGATAGCAATGGAAAGATGGGACTACTTATCCTCTCGGGATGGGGTGGCAGACCAGGGTCACCTAATGCCACAAACCATTAGGCAAGGGCTGGCTATATAAGGAATGGCCATGGGCAGGCATTATGCCATCAAGCCACCGTTTATGCAGTAGCCTTCACTGCAGGTAAACGGGAGCATACACATGCAAGGGGAAAGGTGTAACGATCCCTTGTAGTGATGTGGGTCACATGTACCTTGACAAGTAAGGGCTAAAGCCTACAATAAATACATCACTGACAGGATGTTGGCAAATGCATATACTTATCCCCATGGCTGCCTGGAAGATGGCCCCTTAAGATGGCTCTTGTCCCAATGGCAGGGAACTAAAATGCTCAAGTCTGATCAAGGATGGCTTGCCAGTTAGCAGGAACCGAGGCAGAAAATAAACTACAGAAAAAAAAAATATGTCACTCTGTATGGTGCATTACCCAGCTCACAAGGGGGGGGGGGGGCAGTACAAGATATGCATAATTCTCCAGCATACTGACCTACAAATACCTAGATGGGGGGGATGCAGTACAACAATGGAGGTTAGTGCTGAAAATTGGTGATTGTTAAATACCACTGCTAACTATTCTTCTCAAAGAAAGATGTATATTATTTCAGTGCAGTTTTAATGATTCTCTTACAGGTTTAAATAACAGACTTACATTACTCGCTTTTCTTGTCTTCTGTGCCGCACATTGGCCATCTTCTCCGTCAGGAATGTTGGAATCTGTTTGTCTGATGTTGTAACCGAGAGACAATGCTGGAAATTGTAAAATGACTGTTCAATTACATACATCTTTGTCATTTAAAATTTTAAATTACTCTATTTATTGGTACAGCCATTACCTTCACAATCCAGACCAAAAGATAAACAATGAATTGGAAACAAATTTACTTTAATTCCAAAAAGACGCATCTTAAGAAACAGGTGAGTCACGTTCATTCGAATCATCTGCCATTTACTAACTGCTCATAGCATGGCTACACAGCCTAGCTATACCTTTAACCCGCTTTACTTTTTTTTTTTTTTGTAAACATGCTCAATAAAATTAAAGGAAGCAAATGTTTTTTTTTTTTTTTTTTTGTACAAGTGACAAGTTACCTCACCAATCCACTTATTAAAAGTCTTCAGTCCTCAACAGCTATACCTTGCCTTTCACGCTTATACTGCCTTTTTCAGCCCATAATACTCTTTCTTTCATCTTTAGCAACAGTAGATTTATCAAAAGCAACTTCAAAGAACTTTCATTTGAAATGGGCTTGACAATGGGACATTATCAACGTTAACGCATTCTGTTCTATGACATGCAGCAACCATTTATTCCCCAAGGAAAAAAAAACACTTTGTTTCTGCTAGCTCGACCTTCTCTGCAGTAACACTTTGGCTGAATAGGTTGACTGAGCAATCTCCAATGAAAAAGATGTCAACAAATTGTACTATATCCCGTCCTCTTACTTTAGTCACCCAGGTTTAAATCTTTTAATTTTGTATATGAGACAGTACTTCATGAGATATATCACACTAGATATCCACCATTCTGTCTATGGAATACAATTTACTCAGATCCCTTTTCAAATTTCCATTTCAGAGAGACAATTATTATTTAATTAAAAGACAACTCTGGTTGCTGCAGAAGAACGAACAAACTGAATTAGCGTATATAATTTATTCAACGCTTTCATCATCCAGACTTCATCAGAAATGCAAATATTTTTCTTACATCTACTTTAAATACTTAAAATCCAACAATAAGCTACTCCTTAACCTTTAATTAATCAATTAAACAATTACCAGCTAAAATGTTATACATCTAGCAAAATGTTTTTAAAAAAATATATCACATTAACCACATTAAAAATGAAATAACCAATTTTCTATTAGCCAAGAAACATTTAACACTGACCATATCGTTCAGACCTGGGGGTTATCTGCACCCAGCTTTATTTGCCATAATGTCTCTTTCCTTTCCATGCAATTAAAACTAAAGATGAGAATAATGTACTTTACAGACACTCTGTATCTTGTATTTTAAATAAAAAATACACTTTCACTATTTCAGTACATGTGAAACAGGATTTAAGAGGTGGTAGTCTTATAAATAAGGTGGAAAGGAAAGAGACATTATGGCAAATAAAGCTGGGTACAAGATAGCCCCCAGGTCTGAATGATATGGTCAATTTTAAATGTTTCTTGGCTAATAGAAAATTGGTTATTTAATTTTTAAATGTGGTTAATGTTATGTTTTTTTTTTAATTTTTACTAGATGTATAACAGTAAGACGTCGCCCTGCTCAATTCTCAACTAGAGTGTCTTCTGTGTGGAGACATGCGTAAATGGGCGTACCTTCGTTGAAGGTTGTGCGTTAGGGCCGGCAACTCAGCACGTAAAAATCTACTGCCAATCATTAGCGGACCAGAGTTCCGCTGTGGCGACCCATAACTGCGAAAAGCCGAAAGACACAACTAGATGTATAACATTTTAATTGCCAATTGTAAGTTGGCAATTGTTTAATTAATTAATGGTTAAGGAGTGGCTTATTGTTGGATTTTAAGTATTTAAAGTAGATGTAAGAAAGAGTATTTGTATTTCTGATGAAGTCTGAATAACGAAAGCATTGAATAAATTAAACACGCTAATTCAGTTTGTTTTTCTGCAGCAACCAGGGTTTTCTTTTATTTGGGTTGGCTTTCATGCTGTTTTTTGGGAGTTTTTTTGTTAGACAAGTATTATTTATACATACTGGTTTACCGGGGTAATGCACTGATCTAAATGGACAATTTCAAGTACAGCCTCGGTGAATAGGATCACGCAAGAAATAAACAAAACATACTTACAGATACAAGGATATGCTAAACACAAACACACACACATATATATACATACACACATATATATATATATATATATATATATATATATATACATATATATATACATATATATATACACACACAGATGCAAGAATATGCTACAAAGAAAATAGCACCTCTTTATCACTTACATTTGTACTTCTTTAAAGATACCCAAACAATATGCTAGACACAACCACTGCTGCCCTCCAGCAATAGTGCAGGTAACGTGTCTAACTGGTATTAAAACATTGTAAATTACATTCTTACCAAGTTGTTTCTAGCTATTCACTTTTCTCAGGTTCCCATGTCTTGTCGACCTTTAACCTCTCTTAAGCCCTACAGCACTTCCAGTATTTTATTAGTTGCATGCCTGCATCTGTAGGTTTAAACAACAAATTTATAATCCCTTATAGGAGTACTACTGAAATAAAGCCTAATTGCACAGAAAATCATTTGCACAGCCACAGAAACATTTCAAATAATATATTAAGCAACAGCCATGATCTCTTACGTAACTATGCTGACTTTTTCAAAGGTCAAGAAAGTCTACCAGGAAAATATATACAAATAAAATCAGATGCCTTACCACACACATATATGTGTGTACATGTATGCTGCCAGAAAAGTACATGTAGCACTCAAAAGAATAGGTAAAGAAGACCAGAACCCTGTGGAAAACTCAAATATCATTAAGATGCAATTACGGCTAAAAAAATGGGTGAACAGGATAGTTACTACAGTAACAAAAGCTAAGATTTGCATTTGCATCAATCTTCAGGACTGAACAGTGATTAATATGTAGTATTACCCACTGCTTACAGTTGACGAGATTAACTCAAAGCCAGGGTTTCTAGAAGGCAAAGCTAAATGAACAACATTTAACTGCTATTAACAAGTTACATATTCCTTAAACTTCTGTTTGGTATTTTGTTAGTACCAGAGTGGTACCAAAGAGATGTTGCCCTAGTAATGGAAGGTTTTGAAGCTGTAGTAAACATAACTGATAACTTATCAGTGTGAAGTTAGACACAAAAGAGGTACAATAAAAGATGTATACAGCTACTGAATAGATTAAAACAGCATAATTTCAACAATATTCAAGTTTATTAAGAACAAATGTAAATTTAAGAGTGGCAAATCCAAAATATACAAGTTTAATAACAACAAGCCCTAGTAGCCTAGTTAGCTCAGTCAGTAGAGAAACAGAATCAATCTCAGGATTGTGGGCTCGTGCCTCACGTTAGGCGAGTCTGTTTTTTTTATGGGTGGGAGGTTGGCAAAATGGTTAAAGTGTTTACATTACAGACACAAGGTGCTGGGTTTTATTCTCACATAAGGTAATTGGCTAGGCTTAAAATGACCCACAAGGGCAGTTAGCCTAGTACTAATCTATGAACTTGTGAATAAATGTAAAATAAGAGTGACAAACCCAAAATATAGATATCGGAAGGACTGAAGCTTGTTCCAAAAAAAAAAATCTGTAAAGTCAAAAGACAAGCAGAAACTTGTCTGGCAATGACACAGAATCTTGTAAAGGTTATGCCTAATATGTCTACAATAATTATATATTTAAGACAGTTGTTAGAGCAAGATGTAACCTAGGAATGAAGCTATGCACAGCAAAAGTGTCTTGAAATGTTCAAAAATACTAATTACAGATTCTCCAATGTTACAGTACTATGGACATGAATAAGCAAACGGAGCTGACAGTAGATAGCGGTCAGAATTATAATGAAGATGTGATTCTACAACAAAATATTGTGTGTATGTGTGTATGTGAGGGAGACAAAGAGAAACTTAATGAACATGCCTATGGTAAGTAGTAGTTTGGGTGGAAATAAACCATAAACTCTAGCAAAGCACCTTCATAAAGTCTTTGTACAAGGCATCTCCAAGATTGTAAAGGATGTTAACTAGTCGAGAGAAATATGATTTCAATGTGAAATATGGGTGAGGCAAGGAAATGCACACAACAGACATGGAGAGCACAATACAGCTGCTAGAAAAACAAGAAAATGTACTAGACGAACCGGATAATCTTTCTGTAATATTGCAATTACCGATGACAGAAACAAAAGTAAAAGACTCTCTTGTACATCCACTAAAAACTCATCACTAAGGAAAGAAACTCAGAATTGTGTTCAAGGTTTGATGTTCATAGCTGCGAAAATCACAGTTCATAATCAACTGAGAAAAAAGTTGGACAGGATACCTGAATCCCATGTGGAAATGACAAAGTGCAAAGAGACACAGCAAGAGATGTAATATTTTGGCCTGGAATGTCAAGGCAGGCAAAACAAGATGCACAAAAATGTGGAATCTGCAGTACACACAACAATCCTAAACAAGTGATGCTATTATACTTGGTTCCAGACCATCCATAGAGAAGGGCGAGTACAGATTTGTTTAAATTCAGAAAAGCTTCGTATCACACGTGTAGATTATTATTCCAAAATAATAATAGAAATACTAAAATTGACAGACAGCAATTGCAAAGGTGATTGGTGTATGTTAAGTCTAAATTCTTGAAGCAGGGATATCTGATATTCTCAAAACTGAAAATGTTCCACACTAAAGTCAGGAAACCAGATTTCGGCATTAGAGGAAACAAACATCCAAATCCATGCTGCTTCCTTTGTTTGTGACTTTTACAGCAGTGTCTGTTTTGTGGGATACTTTTGCTACAGCATCAATTTTGAGACTTTTTCAGTAGCAACGTCAAGTTTCATATGACTGCTTTTGCAGCTGTTTAGGCTATCAATGTGTAACCTCTGTCGAGCTGCATGTGCAAAACTTGCATTTTCAAAAACATCTTGAAAATTCTAATTGTTCGTTAAATCTTTTCACTAGGAACACAGGATGTTTTACAACTATCGACTCTTGCTTGTGTTTCAAGAAAATAAGCTCCAAGAAAGCTGGAAAATGAGTCTACAATATGGAATTGAATCACAGACATGATAAAAATGAAAGTGTGCCCCTGCAGTCACACTATATTGCAATGGAGATTTCAGGACAGGACTGCTCACAGATTATGGTATGTGTACATTAATAACTAACCAAACTTGATGCATGCTCTTGAGAGAGGAAAAATTCAAGAGTGGACGCACAATGCGATTTTCATCAGATTATGAAAGACAGTGCAATTTTTTTGACATGTTACATATAACTAACATTTGAACACATACACAGACAAATGCATAAATGCTGTATGGTGCTCCCAGATACAGCACATGTGTTTAAAACGTTAGATACTACATGCTTTTATATAAAAGACAGCCAATTAGCATTAACATAATTAACTTTCTTTTGCTAAATTAAATCAGCTCTAAATTAAATTTTTACAAAAAGTATTGGGCATTGCAATGGAACAGTTCACTTGGTTAATAAATGAAGGATACATTGATAGATACACAGACAGACAGATGGCAAAGGGGTTACCTGGGACATAATAAAGGGTTATTAGGGGATGGATTAAGGGTATACAGTCCATGCAGTATACCTGAGCCTTGCCAAGGCTTTTAGCACTCTCTCTCACACAGAGATTACTGATAAGCTCTCCTAACTGAACACTAAAAAGTCTTTTTCAGGCAGGTAACTGCTTATCTCACTGAACCCATACCATTAAGGCTAGAGGTACTTGCCCTAGACAGAAAAAAATGTCAACTGCAGTGTCCCTCAAGGCTCTACCCTAGTCTCTCATCTTTTGCATATATCTCATTGAAATTAAAAAGGTAATATCAGGGGGACTACAGCTAATCAAGTTTGCTGATGACTGCAAACTCAAAGCAGTTATAAAATCCCACAGTGGCACTGTAATTCTCCCACAAGAGTTGGAGCACACAAATGCTCAGTGTTAATCACAGGCTTACCCTCAGTGCCAAGAGATGCAACAGTTTCTTTTGGCAAATGTAGTATCACAACCATATACTATACAGACAGCTCTCCACTTAACTGAGACCCAGTCATAACTTAATTAGAAAACACTTCTGCCTCACACAACTTACCCTTTGTGGTATTTTTCCAAGGTCCAAAGAAGTTAAGATCCCATTGTATTTCTCCTTTATTATGCCCATCATTTGATATACCTCCTTCAGCATGTACCTCACTATGCAACTAAACCAACTTAAATGACCTCAATATTTCGTCACCAAAAGGATTGCAGATCACAATACCCTTTGCTGCTCTGATAGACTATAAGCTTCATCCCTCTAATCAGTCTCATATCTGCTTCTGAGGGGTGATCTCTGCTTAGTATTCTGTGACAGAAATGAATCTGTAACTATATGAACTCCATCACCTAAACAAACCCAATGTTAAAGCAAACACTTGCTCTAGAGATCTACAATTATACCTCCACATTAACAACATCTGATGTGAAATGTACATAAGCCCAATGTATCCCCCCTGTCTCTACAAACACTTCCAAGCAAAAATTCTAAATCTTCTCAACTTTTTGTTGAATAACTGGGACGCATCCTCCCACAATTTCCTTGTGAATTGCTCATCCAGTCTCTCTAAACTATCTTTTCTAACCTCCTCTGACCGATTCCTATAGTTACTGTGCAATATTTTACATCCCCTACTAATTATCCCTTTAACAGCCGCTTCTGTTCTAGATTCAACTAACAACTCTAACAGAGCATGTATTTGTCTTAGGATTCCCCTATTCCTTTGTGCCTATTCTCTGATATCAATCCTTGATAGGGAAGGTGTCTCTAGCCTGCAATCCACATGCTTTTTTGGCCTCTTCCCATTCTATTACCTTTTCCTTTCTAGTTAATTGCTCCTAATACCTTGTTTTTTTTGTCAGTTTTCAATAATTTCCAGGTGCCTCTTGCCTATTCTCTGTACCACAACTGCAGTCATCCCTTCCAGCAAAATCTCTTTTCTAAATTCTCATGGTGGCTTAGTTATTAGAATACTTTCTACTACTTAATGAATATAACATTCTGTATGACTTTTGTTATTCTCTCCTTAATTCTTGAATTTCCCATACTTCATCATCATCCCTTTCCACTTTGAATTACAGCTTTCTGCTCATATGAGCCTTAACTGTGTAGCTCTAAAATATCTCGTCAAATCAGTTAAGCCTAATCCATATTGTTCTGTTGGAAGGATCAACTTATTCCCCTTGATCCTTGCCCCCTCCTCTCCTCCCAGATAAATTCCTTCAACTTTTTATTACTGTCCACAGCTTCTATTCTGGTTGATAAAATATGACTGACATATATACAGAACTGCAGGGACTAAAAACATTTTCACTGCTTGTATCTTGCTATCCATTATCCACAAACAAGAACTTCCAGGTTCTCAGGTTTTGTATTATATTTTATTTAGTCTCTCCCTGCATATTCTTAGCTGCCATGACAGTATCTTTTTTTAATCCATACTCAAATACTTTATTTTATCATGTCTCCATAAATATTGGTATTGCAGGACTAAGTCATGTGTCGGTACATAGCTCACAAGCTATAGCCTTTATTTTATCTTCATTAGTTTTTTTTTTTTTTTTAATCACGAAAAGACTTAGAACTGTCTCAAACTGTCTCAAGATATAACAACATTGAAATGTCCTTTTCTGGTTTTATCAGGTACAAAATAATATTGTTCGTAAATAAAGCCAACTTTTCTTGATTACAATATCAATTATATCCTTGAATTTCTAAGTTCCTTATTTTTTGCCAATGGCTCTAAATATAAAGCAAATAAAGGGGAAAGAGGATAGCTCTGCCTGGCTCCTCTGTTCAGACAACTTGTCAGAGAGGTACTATCACACTTTAATTTTTGCATCTAATCCCTCATATATCCTCCAAATTAACTTTACTGTTGCATCATGGAATGCTATTGCTTCCATTGCCCTACTCATAAAATCCTAGCTTATTCTGTTGTATGCTTTCTCTGCATCAAGACCCACCAACAACAGTGGTATTTCTTACACTTTGCTTCCCTCTGGATCATCATATTTCTATAAATGTCAAATGTTTGCCTCTCCACCACAAAAAACACATTGATCTACATCTATCAATTTTGGCAACACTGTTGTCATTTTTAGCTACTATAGACAAACACTTCGTAATCAGGGTTTAAAATTGAAATGGACCTATATGAAGCTGGGTATGATGGGTCTTTACAGTCTTTAGGTATTACAGCCACCACAGCTTTCTTCCTGGATGTTGGTCCGTCTCCTCCTTTTAAAATACTGTTAAGTACGAAAGGTTTTGTTTCTTCTGGCCTAGCTTCCAAACATCCACATTTATATCATCTATTCCTGGAGACTTTCCTGCAGATGGATTGTACATCACTTTTTTTTTTTTTTAATCTCATCTCCTTCTAGCTTAACCGTTAATTGTTGAGCTTCATCTACCTCTAACCTTGGCATATCTAAGTATTCCATAAATATTACCATTTGTGGTCTTTCTTAATTTCCAAATTTATTTGAGTCATAAAAATTTTCATAAAATTTCTAAAACATCTCGAATACCTCTACAGGATTTCTGGTTATTTTTCTTGTTACAAACTCCCTAATTCTGGCAACAACCCCTTCTACTTTCTGCTGCACAAGTCATTTTGCTTAAAGTTTTTATTCTCTGGGGTTATTATCAAAAAACAGTTGCTTAACAGCATCTTTCCAAACTCATGCATATTATCCAAATACTCTCTTATTTTCTCTTTAGCACTCTTCAGTTGTGCCTCTTCTTGTCCAGTGAGGTTCCACTTATTCTGCAATACTTTAACCTTTGTCAGCCCCTCTAAATAATTTCTGTTATTTATTAACCGTATCTCTTTTTCTTTTATTCCTATCCTATTTTTAAACTCTGCTTTCATTCTATCCTGCTCACTAGTTATAACTTCTGAAGAAATGTCTATCTTCTGTAATAACTCTCAAATATTTTCCAATACCCATTCCTTCAATTTCTCATTTTTAACAGGCAGATGGGGAAGCACCAGTGTCTCATTTTCACTTCATTACCCTGCATTTGTATCTTAGCTGTTATTGGAGCATGAACAGAAATAATCATTGGATGTGTGTTGAAGCTTTTAATTAAATGCACACGTTCCTGTGATATACAATTTCTGTCTAGTCTAGCCCAGTTACTGTACCTTGGTGACTAATATGTAAATTCTCAAAGTTCCTATCACTGAAATCACATCTTCCAAATCAAATATTTTCATATATTTCTTCAGAAATCTACCCATTTTTGTTAGATTTTCCCCTTCTAGGTCCCCTGACACATCTTCACTGTTGAAAATCAAATTCCATTCCCCATCCATAAGTTATATTCACTGGTGAAAGCTGATTTCTCCAAAAAATGTTCCAACTCTCCATAATAGCAGCTTTAGGTGCAATATAGATGCATACCAGCGTAATTCTCCTCCCTTTCCAGTAGCCCCTTACTAACACAAATCTACCATCAATATATTTTTCCTCTCTTCTATCACTACTGGAGCTCCTGCAGAAATTAGTATAAGTACTCCCCTTTTCTTTTGTTCCTGATACTCTGTTGAATATCCCTCCTGAAATCCTTCCTTTATCAAATTCACACGCTCACTTTTTTCCAATTGTGTTTCCTGCAGCACTGCTATTCGCACACTGCACATTTATATACAATTAATTGCGCTTTCCTTTTTGTGTATACCTGTGAGGCCATTCATGTTCCAAAATAATACGGATATAATAGCCATTATGATAAGAAGTTATTCCCACCTATTATATATGCATCTCTCTCAGCCATCTAGACTTTCGCAGAATGTCCAGATTTTTGACTCATATTTTTGGTCTGTTCCTCATAAAATCTGTGATTTTTTGGATTTTCGCAAAAGATCAGGGAGGATTAAATTCACTAAATAATGACAGGAATGTGTGCTTCAGATTTCATATCCTTCAGAAAATGCATGGTAACATAAGACCATTTATTCTAGCAACCTTCTAAGTTTATAAGAGCAATATTTAAAATCTGTCACTATTTGTGGGGCTTTGTCCAGATTTTTTTGTGCTTAGAGGTTGAGAGCAATTAACATATGACAGCTTTTCTAAATGTCTATTTCTGGCTTTTATATTACATGCATCGACCAATGTTTGGTAGGTTGATCTTTTATACAGTTCTTTTTTGTCATTTCCATTTGAAGCTAAGGCACATTTTAAGACTTTTTGTTTTAATGAAAACTCTCAAACAAAAAAAAAAAACACACACATACTTTCCCATAACCTATTAACATAAATCAAATACACAAACTGATGTACAGCTTCAAATAATGAAGTTTAACCCTCCCAGTAGGAAGAACTGTCCCAAATCAACAACTGTACACACAAGCATGACCCAACCTAAAATCAAGGTTATCCAAGATAAGTCGCATGTCATAGCCTCTGCACCTACTTATACCAATTTCTGTCTTTCTGGTCTTATCTTTATTACCCTCCCTCCCAGATGAGAAAAACAGTGTATATGCTTTTAGAAAACATGTTCTTTTAGCCTTAAAAAAGTGCTGTAACTTGTACTGCTTTTCCCTATAGTCAGCAGGCTTCTCGACTCACAACGAACATTTATTTGCTAAAGGAAAACTTTTCATGGCATTCAGTTTTCTATTAATTACACAAAAATATCAGATTAAACCAACGCTCTTAATCCAGACATCCACCTATGCAAAAGTAAGAGAAAACACATCAACTCTACACATGCAATGATCTGTACAGTTAAAAAACGCCACCTTCCACCTCATCAACCCAAAATTATAGCATATTAACAAACATGCCTTTGTCCAGCCTTTCATCTCTTTTTACATTGTAATGCCTACATTTCTTAAAACTAAAAAAGAAAAAAAGCACTTGTTTAATTTAATATCTTTATCATAATATCTTTATCATAAACAAAAATGAAAATTTATTACATAAAATACAATTTATATCATTAAATGTTTTACACAAATATTGTTAACAAAAATTGTTTTACTTAGTTACTTTTTTCCTTTCCTTTCAGTGACCCGACATGAAGTCCCCCACAAGCTTAACAAAGTCATCAAAAGTCCAGTCTTTCCACTTTTTTGTAATGCCATACTTCACAAATGTGACTGATGCTTTGTAATCTCACTTATTTACTAATTTCAATGCTGCTGGTCTTCTTCCTGTTTATCTCCATCTCTCAACCCAACACTCCAGTTCAAACCCAATGTACTCCAGAGTCTAGTCAGCTCTTGTGCTATTTTCAGCCTCTTAAGCATTTCCCTTTGGAACATTGGAAAATATTTCACTTCCAATGTGTCTCCATGAGCTTTATTATTAGAACAATGAGAATCAGAGTCCCCTTCTGTTTGATGGCTCACTCTTTGTTGAACAGACTTTAGTATTTCCTCCTTAGCTTATTCCACATCAATAATGACTGGTCCTCCAGGAAAAAAATATTCTGAAGACAGCTGGATACAGCAGCTTGAATCTCAAAACTACCTCTCCAAATTCCGATTGCTGGGATAGGTTTGCTTCTCTTCTGCCTGGTGCACACTAAATAATAATTTTCCACAAACATTCTACTGTCTACAATTTGTAATACTTTGCCCTTTTGCCACAGTTTTATCAGGATCAACTTTTTCTGCTAATATGATTGTACTTTTACTAATACAGGTTCTTGGCTGCTCTCTCACAGGGCAGGTATGGAGCATTCACCAAATGATATGGCCTTTCAATTAACAACTCCTGCTGTAGAATACCAGCATGATTGCTTATTTGTGCTTTCATAAAAATTAAAACAGTTTGCTCCTTCCAGTTTCTCTGAAACATCATAAAATCTCAGGTTTTCCCTGCATGCTCTGTCCCTTAACTCTACCATTTTTGAAACAGCTCTTCTTGAGCAGTCTCATACTCATCCAGCCTTGTCTTCATTTCGACCTCTGATATGTGCAATTTTAGGAGTTCATCTGAATACCTGTTTAAACCTTTTTCCACTTTCCAGCCTTTTATTTGACTTGATATACTCCTTCAATGTTTTGAGTATTTTAATCAGTCCTGAGCACATTTGATTTTATTTTTTCCTCTAGATTACTGTAAGTCATGTCTTGCACCAAAGCTGGAGCTTGAACTGCTTTTTGCTGAACAACTGCATGATTATTCCCAGTCAGTGTTTTTTTCTACAACTTTTCTAGATTATTTTCTTTAAGGCTCTCTGAGTTTCTTTTTTATTAGCATCTAGGCAGTTTGCTTACTAGCTAGTGAATGAATTTAGTAAAACTTGTAGAGTTACTGGCTTTTACCTCTCATTGTAATTTTTCACAATGGGAGAGCTGAAATTAAGCTGGTAATCACTGTGCTACCATCTTGGAAGTCAACATGCATAAAGATTTTTATCTAATACAATATTGCTTGTCATACTGCTTTTACTATAATACAACTGCTGTATTAGACAACTTGCCCTTTTAAAGGTGAATCCAGGATGCTAGTGATTAGATTTTCCATATCACTAGAGGTAAAGGAATACTATTAACATCATGAGAAACCCTTGTATATTTTACAGTGTATCCCAAACCTGATAACCGAGACATACTATTATTTCCAATCCAATGGTATTGTGAAAAAAGTCTGGCAAAGCTATGTTCTGATCTAATCTTTTCACCGGAAGGCATAACTTCACTTTTGGAGTAACATCCATGAATACACTTCCTTCAGAGTTTAAGGAGCTCTTCATTAAACTTGCCCTCATCTGTGATGTACCTACAGACATACATCATTTGGCTATTAAGCAAGTCACTGTAAATATGACACACTTGCACTAGTATTATGGATGTAACTATTTCTTTTCACCTCTTTCCTGAAAATAAAAGTGGTGACTTTAATTATTCTAGTGCAATTGAGAGCAAATGAAAAAAAAATAAATAAGGTTATCACCACCAGGTCCTTGGTACAGAAGGTTAAATCCCTGGCTACATCGAGGGTGACTAAAGTTTAAAGTAGTATCTCAGAAGCCTGTACAAATTGACTAGAGAGGATGGGAATGAGTAGCCATTACGAAACTAAATAGCTAACGTATTGTGACGCCCGTGCCCTGGCCAGCAATCAAGGAGCTTCAATCCTCACCACTAACACCAGTGAGGGGTGTCTCATACAGGAGAAAAGGATAACAAATACACACAGTAAAGTGCAATTTCCCTTAAGAGCACACAAAGATCACAGTCAGTCCAGGGCTGGTTGCTCCCTTGCTCTCCAGGTCCCCAATAAGATTCCCCCACTGGCGCATCTATAGGGTCCAGATCTCAGCCAACTGGGCAAGCTAAAATCTCCAGCACCCTATCTGTCCAACCAGTGCTTCGTGTCCCTGTCCAAGTAGCTGACACACACACACACACACACACACTTGGAGGTAAGAGTTTATACAACCACACAGACACTTCTAAGGAAGGCTAGCACAGGTTCTACAGCTGTGCTCCTTTTACCCAGACTATACGGTAGAAATCACTGCCACCACCCAGCTAATATTTATCAGCTACTCAAAGACCCTTAAAAGAGTGTCCAATTATTACTGTGCAATATTATTATCCAATTGGTAGTATAACTAAACAGTCAAGGCTTACTAGAGTGACATGGTACAATTTTACCAAAGGCATGCAAGTACTCTTATGAGCTTAAATTATCTCTATACAAAACAGCCACAGTTGAAAGGCTTTAAAATATTTAATAATAAAAACACAAGACAATACTTCTTACTACACACTGCTAGTCAAGAGTTCAGAGATCACAGAAAAAATACTTAAAATAATTCAGTAATACAGTTCTGGCATCACAGAAAAACAGTTAGTGTAATCTTTCTAGTTTCCAGCTATTTCGAAGAGAAAACACAAGTCTAAGATAACTTACATACAGGACACAGTCCGAGTGCTGATGAGTTAGATGGTCAAGACAAAAATGCTTAATAATCTATGATTCTCTCTGTTTTTAAAATCACATTCCCAGGTTCCCGTTACATAATTCTTCACACTTCCCTGGGTTCCCAGGCTAACAGAAACCACATTTACTTTCTTAACATCTCCTTGTTTTATCTTGCAGCTGGTCAGGAGGCAGAGCAACAAAAATGCATTTGCATGTTTAAATCCAGCAATTTAACTCTTGGTTAAAACAATATAAAGAATGTCTTCACCTAGACCATCCGGAGCCAACTCTAAAGATCAAAGACAGCCATAAAATGCTTGAGTTAGCTTCCTTACAGCAGATTGCACTGTTACATTTTTTCAGTTCCACATGTAACTTTATTTAAGACTACAAGCCTGTGGTTTACATTAATATTTACAAATGACAGAATTATCTATAAAATTCTATCTGGCTAAGCTGGCAGCCTTCATATACCCCCCCCCCCCCCCCCGGAGAACTCCAGCTAGTTTTTTGAGTGACCCTTGCGAAACACTGCTTGAGGGAGTTAGGTCTATCAGTGTATACCTTACTCCATTCCCTGTCTTGAGAGCACATATGCATTGGCATTGCTACTCCCACTGCAGTGCTGCACTGACATATATGCTTGCAACTTAATGCTCCATCTTAGCAACTTGGCATTTTGCCTGTTAGCTCAGTTTAACCATGTTAGGGGGTTGTGATCTGTCATAACAGTGAATTTCCTTCCATACAGATAAGGCTGAAGTTTCTGCAGTACCTACCTATGGCTAGACATTCCTTTTCTACAGCTGCATAGCATTCCTTCCTGGGTTGGAGCCTACAACCGAGATAAACCACTGTGTGCTCTTCCCCCTCTGATGAAATCTGGCTAAGCACAGACCCACCCTATGGTTCGAAGCATCCACCTGCACAACAAATTATTTGCTGTAATCTAGACTGGCTAACACAGGGGGTCCTCCCAAAGCTTTTTTAAGCTTCTGGAATGCCTGCTCACATGCTGGGATCCACACTACCTTATCTGGCCTGTTCTTCCTTGTCAGGTCTGTGAGGAGAGCAGCTATGGTAATATAACTGGGGACGAAATTTCTGTAGTACCAGTCTGTCCCTAAAAATGTCCTCACCTGCTTTTTAGTAACAGGTGCAGGCCATGCCTGAATGGCTTCCACTTTTGCAGGTTCTGGCCTTATCTTACCACTCCCCACTCTATATTCTAGGTAGGAGACCTCTGCCATACCCACCTGACATTTGCTCAACTTAATGGTCAACCCTACCCTCTGTAGTCTGCCCAGCACCTCCCGGACATGCTGAAGGTGCTTTGGCCAGGAATGGCTGTAGATGGCAATATCATCTAGGTAAGCAGGGGCAAACCCTCCTGCTACTGCTATGATATGATCTACCAGCCTCTGGAAAGTCGCTGGGGCATTCTTCATCCCAAAGGGCATCTTTGTGAACTTATACAAGCCAAAAGAAGTCACAAAAGCAGACTTCTCTCTAGCACTGGGAGTCAAGGGCACCAGCCAGTAACCCTTGGTAAGATTAGTGGTTGTAAGATATTTAGCCCCACCCAGCTGCTCTAGAACATCATCTGTCCTAGGCATGGGGTAAGCATCTGACTCTGTGTGACTATTTCATTTCCTGTAGTCCACACAGAACCTGGTGCTGCCATCCTTCCTTGGCACCAGCACCACTGGGAAGGCCCAGGGACTGTTGGAATCTTGAATCACCCCTAGTTCCAACATCTCCTGTATGTCCACCCTCAGAGTCTGTTTGACACTCTCAGGCACTCTATAAGGGGTCTGCCTAATAGGCCTTTGGGGTCCTGTATACACCTGGTGCTGCCCCAGGTGGGTGCACCCTGGTTTCCCAGTGAACATGTCCCCAAATTCCTGCAACACTGCTTGGATTTCTTGAACCTGGGTAGGATATAGCTGCTGGGACATTGCTACCCCTTCCACTGAGGTGTCAGCCCGAGCCTCACTGAGGAGACAAGTCCCCAGATCTCCCTCAGACTCCTCCTGCAATCCACTGCAAATGCTCAGCATAAGGGCCACCCTATCATAGTAAGGTTTCATCATGTTAACATGGTACAACTTGTGCCCCTGCCGTCTGCCTAGCAGTTCCACGATGTAGTTAACATCACTTTCACCTTTCTTACCACCTTGTAGGGTTCCCCCCAAGCTGCTTACAGCTTGTTGTGTCGGACAGGAAAGAAAACCATTACCTGCTGCCCCACAGCATACTCTCTAGCATTCCTGTCATACCACACCTATTTCTGTTGTTGTGCTTCTGCCAGGTTCTCCTCGGCCAAGCCCATGAGCTCCCTGAGCCTTGTCATGAGGTTTAGGACGTATGCCACAACAGACTCCTTGTGAGACTTGCACTCACCTTCCCACTCATCTCAAATTAAATCTAGAGGTCCCCTCACCCTATGCCCATACAGCAACTCAAAGGGTGAAAAACCTGTGGATTACTGGGGAACTTCTCTGTAAGCAAACAGGTGAGGCAAGTATTTGTCCCACTCCCTCTTAAAATGATCTGCAAAGGCCCGTACCATGGACTTGATTGTAGAGTTTAACTTCTCAACAAAACCATTAATCTGGGGATGGTAGGGGGTGGTCTTCATGTGCTTCACCCCACAGGACTTCCACAGACAAGGCATGCAGGTCTGACATGAAATTGGCACCTCTGCCAATCAGTATTTCTTTTGGGAAACCTACCCTGCTGAAAATCTCTAACAAAGCATTTGCCACCTTCTCTGCCTCAATGGAGGACAAAGCCACTTCCTCGAGGTATCGTGTAGCATAATCTACTACCACCAGCCGGGATATACTGTTTCTCTGTTGAACTTGGGGTACTCTGAGGACCCACAATATCCAGAGCTACCCTCTGAAATGGCTCCTCAATCATAGGCAAAGGCATCAAAGGAGCTCTCACCTTGGCTCTTGCCTTGTCTACCTTTTGGCACTGTTCACAGGTCTTGCAGTACCCTGTTGCATCTCTGGAAATTCCAGGCCAATAGAAGTTCTGCATAATATGCCTCTTTGTACGTTTTATGCCCATATGACCTGCAAAGGGAATAACATGGGCTATGGCTAGAAGTGCCAGATGGTAGGCTCTAGGCACTACCAACTGCTGTACTATCTCACATTCTAGCCCTCCCACAGGCGTCCACTCTCTGTATAACCCTTTATCCCAGTATACACATTCCCCCTTTCCTGCATCAGGCCTGGCAATGTAGGGTCTGAGAGCTGAGCCTGTCTCAATTCTCTCCTTGTAACCCTTCCACAGGAAGTCTGGCATCCTTTGACAGTGGTGCCTCAATGTCAGCCTGGGTACTACTACTCACCTCTAACTTTGCAGTCACTCTGTCCAAGGGACCATCAAGTACCTACAAGCAGCTGTGGCTCACCTTCAGTCTCACTGCTACAGTGTAGGTCACTCCCTGAAGTAACCACCTCACCAGTCCTGATTGCAAGTATGCAGTCAGTCTGGGTCTCCCCCAGGTTACCAGACTTGTCTCCAAGCCTGACTGCATGTAACTGCACAAGCACAATCAAAATTCTTCCCTATCAGGACATTTGCAGGATGGTAGTTCGGTATCCCTGTTGTCTCATGACAACCTACTATTGACATTTTGTCTTTCCCACTTACTGGCTCCCTCACCCTTTGTTCCCCACCTTGCCTCCTTGGACACCTGTATGCCATATGGCCCCACTGGTTGCATTCAAAACATTTAACCCTAGCTCCTGAACGTGTACCTGAACTAGTGGCTTCCCCTGCTACTGGCAGATTCTGTTGGGGCAGTCTGTGCTGCCCGCCATGGGTTCCTTTAGACTCATGAGCAGTACTGGGGGTCCATTTCCTGTGCAGGGCTGCCCTGCTTGCCAGGTACAGGTCTCCCTTCTTCCCCAACTCATCTGACGTAGCACACAGTCCATCAGCTAACCAGATCCTCGTGTCCTCAGGCAAAGTGCTAAGGGCTTGTTCCCTCACCAAAAGGTCTGCCAGCCCTTCAAAAGTGGTGACCTGACATCCACTCACCCACCTATGGAAATAAGTGCTCAGTTCAGCAACATATTCACACACACTTTCATCTGCCTTGCGTCCCTGCTTATGAAACTTTTTCCTATACGTTTCAGGTGTTAGCTTAAACAATGCTAACAAATGCTTTTTAATAGCTGTATAATCAAAACATGCAATGTCGGACATTTTTGACAAATCAGTTACAGCTTTACCATGGAGTAAGGGGGTCAGGAACCATACGCAGAGCCTTTGGTCAACACCATACTGTTTGCATACCCTCTCAAACATATGAATGAAACTATCAAAATTATCCCCCTCTTTAAACTGCAGAAGAAATTTACTGACCTGTTGTGCTTCTGGGGACCAGTTACTCCCTTCCCCATTACCTCCATGACTCTGGCGAAGAATCAGCATCTCCTTCTCATGCTGCCTCTGCCTCTCCTTTTCCTCAGCTTCCAGGCGTAGCAGTTTCTCATTATCCTCAGTCTCTCAGTTGCTTCTATTTCCACATGCCTGGCCTCCAACTCAAGTCTCTTTAGCGCCAGATGGATTTTTAAGTCCTCTGCAGAAAGGTTGAGCTGTCCATTCTCCAAGGGTATTATATCTCCACTGCCAGTCTGATTGTCCTCCTGGTTGCTGTTGTCGGATGCAGCTGTAACCACGGCTGCAATCAGTTCTTCCTTAGTCAGATTTCCATGCACCAGTCCCGTAAGCCTGGCACATCTCTGCCAGCTGGCTCCTTGTCAGCTTTCCATACTCATCTGCTGACATGCTGCCTGCTCACCCTGACTAACTAAGCTAACAAAAGAAATAAAACAATTGTGATCTGAACTCTGAGTATTCACTGCATGGCTGTTTTTAGAGTACAAAACACCTTCAAAGCTCACTGTACACAAGCTACAGGAATTCACTCTACCCACACCATACAAGCCAATCAGTATTTGCCACCAATTAATATGTGATGTGGCTATCCCACCACTGCCAAACAATTAATATGTGATGCCCATGCCCTGGCCCAGTAATCAAGGAGCCTCAATCCTCACCACTAACACAAGTGATGGGTATCTCATGTAGGAGGAAAGGTTAACAAACACACACAGTAAAGTGCAATTTCCCTTAACAGCACATAGAGATCACAGTCAGTCCGGGGATGGTCACTCCCTTGCTCTCCAGGTCCCCAATAAGACTCCCCACTGGCACAGCTATAGGGTCCAGATCTCAGCCAGCTGGGCAAGCTAAAACCTCCAGCACCCTCTCTGTCCAACCAGTGCTTTGTGTCCCTGTCCAAGTAACTGACACACACACACACACACACACACACACACACACACACACACACACACACACACACACTTTGAGTTAAGAGTTTATACAACCACACAGACACTTCTGGGGAAGGCTGGCACAGGTTCTACAGCTGTGCCCCTTTTTACCCAAACTATATGGTAGAAACCACTGCCACCACCCAGCTAAATCAGCTACCAGTGTCCAATTATTACTATGCAATATTATTGTCCAACTGGTAGTATAACTAAACAGTCAAGGCTTATTAGAGTGACTTGGTAAAGTTTTACCAAAGGCATGCAAGTACTGTTAAGAGCTTAAATTATATCTACACAAAACAGCCACAGTCAAAAGGTTTTAAAATAGTTAATAAATAAAAACACAAGACAATACTTCTTACTACACAGTGCTAGTCAAGAGTTCAGAGATTACAGAAGTACTTAAAATAATTCAGTAGTATAGTTCTAACATCACAGAAAAGTCTAATCTTTCTAGTTCCTAGCTATTTCTAAGAGAAAACACAAGTCTAGGATAACTTACATATAGAAACCACAAAACTGTTCAATGCCCAAACAAGTAGATAGCACACCATAAGCTCAAAAGTATAAAACAAGAAACAAATGTAATTCCACCAGTTTATTTGTTAAGCACTTTCTTCCCCATCAATCGGGAAGGTTTGTTTTGATGAAGTTCCCGATTGATGGGGAAGAAAGCGCTTAACTAATAAACTGATGGAATTATGTTTGTTTCTTGTTTTATACTTTTGAGCTTATGGTGTGCTATCTACTCGTTTGGGCATTGAACTGTTTTGTGGTTTCAGTAACTTTGACGTCCTTCAAACTTACTTATAGAACACCAGGCAGAGTGCTGATGAGTTGGAAGGTCAAGACAAAAATGCTTAATAATCTCTGATTCTCTGTTTTTAAAATCACATTCCTGGTTCCCATTACATCATTCTTCACACTTCCCTGGGTTCCCGGGCTAACAGAAACTACATTTACATTCTTAACATCTCCTTATGTTATCTTCCAGCTGGTCAAGAAGTAGAGCAATAAAAATACAGTTGCATGTTTAAATCTAGCAATTTAACTCTTGGTTAAAACAACAGAAATAATGTCTTCACCTAGACCGGCCAGAGCCAACTTTAAAGATCAAAGACAATCATAAAATGCTTGACTTGGCTTCCTTACAGCAGACTGTACTGTTAATTTTTTTCAGTTCCACATGTAACTCTATTTAAGACAGCAACCCTGTGGTTTACATTAATATTTACAAATGACAGAATTATCTATAAAATTCTGTCTGGCTGGGCTGGCAGCCTTCACACTTATATACACATATACATTGGAAAATTGACTAATCACCAGCTTAAGAAGTTCTTTCGTAATACTTTCCAATCACAGTTTGCACTTGCTTAGCTGACAGTTACGTCATTTAGCAAACCTTTTCATCATCTAAATAGCTAGTATTCTGAAAGCCTTCTCTTTCATGACAATTACTTCTTACCTTCACACATCTAGTAAATCTCCTTACAGAAAATATAAAACCAAGGTCATAATACAATTCTGCTTTATTTACTTGTTTCTAACCACACTTCTTTGACACTGTCTTTTGTTCATACTGCAACTTAAGAAAAGTATGGCATTGCTTCCTTATCTAGCATATCTGAAACAATTTCACAAAACGCAATTATATTTTCTGTCCATGCTTACGCAGAAGCAATGTTTGAAATAATTCTACTTGAAGAAATCCATTCTAACACTTGTGCTTTACCTTCTCACCTAACAGTTCACTCTAATTCATGAATTCACTCGTAAAATAGAATACAGCAGACCTGTTTCAGAGCTGTACCAGAGAAACAAAAAAAAAAATGTTCACTGTTACAGTGAAAAGGTTGGACAATATTTTCTTCTTTTGATCATTCACATCCTCAGATCAACAATGACAAGTAACTCAGTGGAATAAGACTGGAAGTGTAAGGTAAAATTAACACCAAGTCTGAAGTGCATTTGTTGGCTTGAGTGCTATTCACTCACGCCATGCATATACCTGCGTAAGCACTCTGTCATTACTAATTCATCAGTACCTATTCTGTACTATCCTCACTATCAAGGGCCTACTCAAAGCATAAAAAGATTAGAATTATAAATGTTACAGCAACAGCATTTTAAAAATCTCCCTCCTAAACTTGAAAACAGGCAGTTTGCTGAAGTATATTCAAATGATGTCCAATCTCATTTTATTATATGGAATGACTGTGCAGCATCTGTATCACACATTCTCACTTCTCTCACTGAGAAAAATACATCTTGCATTTACCTCTATTAACTCCTTCCCTCAAGTGGAGCTCTTTTAAGTACTATAACTCTCAGAGGACATGGTTTGAACCCTTTTAAGAGATGAAGTCACTGCCTCACAGTTCTCACAAATGTGCATATTTCTAGGACCATAAGTGTTACCAGAAAACTGTGAATGGTAAACTGCTCACTATTAAGTAACCTATAAAATGGCCTCATTCACTCAATTCTAAGTCTTAAACTGGATTTTGTAAGCCATAACAACCACAGTAAATATGTATTATATAATGTTGTATAAACAGCTTACAATATCTCAGCAACCATTCAAGCAACACACATACTGCCAGCAGCATTTTCTTCTTACAGATGTAAGCTTTCATATGAGGCTCAGCAGTTCTGTCTGTGTTACTTGATTGTTGAGATATTTACAGAAATATGAAAAATATTACAATACAAATACATAACATACAAATAATATTTAAATCTATATGCACTGGATAGGAGTAAAAATATTGTTAGATCAGGGTTTTCATTGTACAGTAGTTATTAGGCATTAGACAGGCATAAAGAATAAAACAAGCCTAGAAATGATGTTTCACTTATGCATATATTTTAGAAAATCAGAAACAAATAATATTTCACTGAATATTGACCTTGATGGCCAAGCGAAGATTGCAGATAGTTCTTGTTATGTTCCTTCTTTAAGGGAGGATGACAGACTGTTCTTATTTTGCTCCTTTCTCAAGGAAAGAATCAAAAGATAGCCTGAAAAATAAGGTTAAGGGCGTGAATGTAGTCTACAGAGGAAAATTACTAGAAAAAAGGATATAATATGCGAAGTTCAGGATAGCAGGCAGTCTAGTCTGGTGCAAGACTTGTTCAGTTGCAAGACTGGTTTAGGTGATCCATGTTAATAGTTCTGTTTCACATGTATTTTTTTGATTATACTGATTTGAATATGCTGCAATAATCTATCTGTTCTTATTAAATGTTACCACCTGAATAAAGAAGAATACAAACATCAATACAGTTGTGTTAGCCATTTTGCAGGCGTTAAGATGAAATCTCATAATACCTATATGTAGTATGGATTTGCAATTATTAACGCAAATATGAGCAAGCGATAATTGACTCCTAAGGGCGTCAGTAGGATGTAACTGCAAAAACACCTAGAGATTTCACTAGTATGTAATGAGTTAACTTTAGACATATATGTCTGTTTAACTTTATGTTAAAAAGGTCAGGATTTAACCTCCATTAACTTGCCGTATGCAACAGTCATGTGTAAACTTCCTACTGCTCCCACTGTACTTTCACAAACCCATTTACAACTTGGATTTCCCACTGCTTGTCCTGACATGCATTAAAATGAAGTCTTCGGTCACTGCTGTTTCTCTGAGCAAAATCTGCAATATCCTGTTAACATCATCTCATTTTCCATATCTCAGTAATTATTAAATATTTGACACAGTCATATGACCCATTTTGATAAACATGTCACAATAAGGATATCACTTCATTTTTCAAGCTAATGCCCAAATAATGTCAGCAGCTGTGATGCTGTACTGTAAAATCTATTTGATCATATATACATAATGTGAAAACTGTCTGGTAATGTTTTAAAGTAAACATACCATACTGATTATTAAAATAGTAGTCTTTCTTATTGGTAGAATTCTAACAAAATCTTCTTGTGCTTTCAACTACTGATACTCTTATCTTCAAAAGAAAAACATCATTAAATCTTTTATAATTAATGAGTTAGTCATTCCATCACTCTCACTCTAAAACAAAACTAACTACTAAAAATATCTCACACTTAAGTAACCACCTCCCAATGCATAGGCATACAAATGCCATGTGTGCAATATTTAACACTGTCTACATACATACAAATATTTCAAGCACGGGCATTAATACTCTTCTAGCTTGCCAATACACCAAAACACTTGTTCCCATAACAAGTATCCAGGCTGTTCTTAAAAACATCTAAACTAGTACTTGCTTTAATGCAATTTGGTAGTCTGTTCCATGCATCAGTTACTCTGTCAGAGAACCAATTAGTACACTTCTCATTCCTACAGAATCATCTACACAAGTTATCTGATGATTCTCTAGTACTTTTTGTTAACCACAAACATTCTCAGAGGTAGTTCTCACTAAATACCCTATATACCTGAATATAATCTCCTCTTAGATATCGGTCAGAGACACTGTACAAGTTGATATTTTAGTCTTTCATAATAACTTAAATTTTCACATCAATGGATACCTATTTCCGTTGTACTCTTTCCAGTTTACTCATGCTTGTTTTCTTACACAATTTCCATATTGTTATTCCATACTCAAGTTTCGGTCTAATATAACTAGTAAAAAATGACTTCATTATTTTTGATTTCCTAGACTTTATAAATCTTTTTATACAACCTACAGTTCTACAACTATCATTAACCAATTGGTTGATATGATTAGAAAAACTCATAGCTGAATCTACCCATTTACCCAGGTCCTTAAATGAGTCAGTTTCAATCACTGTGTGCTCTATTAAATATTCACCTTTCAATTTATGCCTACCAAATCTCATATGCTTAGTCTTTGATGTATTTATCAGCATATTATTCTTCTGTACCCAAATGGTTAATTTAGTCAAGTTATTTTGCAGACATGCCTTATCTGTAACACATGTAATCAGTTTAACCAATTTCAGGTCCTCTGCATATAGACTGTAGAACACCTCAGATGAAAAAGTTAGGTCTGAAAGATACAATCTAAACAAGTAAGGGCCTAGGCAGAGCCCTGTGGGACACCCTGACTGTAACCAAGGATTTTGCCTGTCCAGTTGCTGTATGATACTTGCCATGTTTGGGCTAGGCTTATAAATGCCTTAGGGCAGATAGCCTAGTATAAACCTATGAACCTATAACAAACTAATGGGCACAGTATTTTTCCATACAAGAGGTGGCGTAAGCCGCAAAACTTTGGGCTAGGCTTATAAATGCCTTCGGGCAGATAGGTAAGACATGCAGCTACATCAATATCTAATTGTATTAATTTATTGATCAGTGTTGTATGTATGATCCTGTCAAATGCTTAAGTTAAATCTATATAAATTACATCACAGCACAATTTTTCATTCATAGCTATTGTTATATTGTTATACAACATCATGTTACAAGTTAATAGATCCGTTTTCAACATATGTATGCTGATAAATGGTTTCAAGGCCAAACCTGTCCGGTTCTGACAATAACTTATCCAATATTACATTCTCCATTATTTTTCCACAACACGAAAGTAGACTTAAGGGTCTATATGACTCTGGGTTTGTCCTACTCCCCTTTCCTTACCAAAATGTTTAATAAGCACATCTCCAATCTTCAGGAATCTCCCCATACTTACATGACCTAGTGAATAATAGATATAATGGTACTTTAAGTTCTTGCTGAAGTGTTCTCAGGTCATTGTTACTAATTCCATCTCCTCCCTGTGCTTTGTTTGGATCCAGTTTGCGCAGTTCTTTCAAGATAATCTTATTTGATTCCAGTATCTGGGGTTACCTAGATGTCACTAGGACAACTTATTACCCTTTTTGTGGTGCCAAACTGTTTTGCATAAGATTTTGTGGTACTTTTCCGTTATCAGGGCAACACTTGTAATGAACGGTTAGCATGTGCTCGCAATGATTTGACAGCTGCTGCTGATGATCCTTGCCGGTTGAGTAGAATTTCATAAATTTTACTACAACTGGATGAAAAATACGACGCAAACATGGACACTTTTTGCAAATCTGCAAAATGAGAGACATCTCAGAGGTATACCTCTCCCCCTCTATGCGCTGGTATTCTGCACAAAGCCAAAAATAATGGGGGTTGATGGACAAACATCCACATCAAGGACAGATTTTAAATATTGCTGGTACACAAGTAGAAAACCAGTATTCAGATTAGCAGGCATTAACTGAAAGGTGTGCAGTGTAACACTCAAATGTCTGTCAGTATTTACTGACTTCAACCTTTGATGATTTCCCAGAAAAAAAAGGAATTGTATGAGGGAATAGACCCTAGAATATAAATTATATTCCATGGCAAAAGCCATCTGATAATCACTGTTGTTCATGTTTACCAAGTGGGTGGTGATAGTATCTCCCTTCTTCCCCAGGATGGGAGAGTATCTGGTATCTCTAGGGCGCTTCACATGATCCCCAGCGTCGGTCAACATTTCCCTGGGGTATCCCCTTTCGAGAAATAACCCTTCCAAATATTCACATTCTTTTTTGGAGTCCTCATGTAAATAAGTCAACCGGCTTGCCCTAATGAGTTGAACTTATAAATTTCTCAACATATTTGCAGGAACTGACCTGTATAAAGAATTATTAGAGGTGTTTAACAATTGTGGGCTTGATGTGATTAGAGTCGTTATTAAGCAAAATGATCTATATACAAAAGAAAAACAAGAATAGAACAACTTAATTCTGTTATTACAGATTTGTTGTATACAGTGGAGACAGAAAAGGAAAAATATTTTGATGTTTTAGATATTGAGAAATGTAAGGGTGACCACAGTGGTGCAGCGGTTAGTGTGGCCGCCTCACAGCAAGAGGTTCTCTGGTTCAATTCTCGGCTGGGGTGCCTTCTGTGTGCCGTCTGCATGTCCTCCCTGTGGTCGTGTGGGTTTCCTCCCACATCCCAAAGACATGCTGTAGGTGGATTGGAGACACTAAATTGGCCCTAGGCATGAGTGTGTGTGTGCCTTCTGTAGAAGGTTGGGCACCGGGCTGGCAACTCGACACCGTAAAACCCCACTGCCAATCATGAGCGGACAGGTGATCAGTTGTGGCGACCCCTAACCGGGAAAAGCCAAAAGAAGAAATGAGGAATAGACCAAAACCATGCAGGAAAAATGTGCACATTATGGGAAATTCTGGATTGGTACAAGGTATACACACACACACACACACACACACACACACACACACACACACACACACACACACACACACACACACACACTTTGTACTGTAATACTTACAAGAGTTACAGAACTTCAATATCTTCAGCGAAGCTGTCCTGAAGAAAAATCTCACCAAAATATTTTTCACTCACTCCCTTAAGCAGGCTGTGCAGATTTCCCACATCATTCGACTCAAATGTGATACCATGATTTGGTGATGGACAAAGATCCAAGTCAGGGCCAGATTTTAAATATTGCTGTTACAAAGGTAGAGACACAGAATGTCTGCCAATAATTTCTTACTTCACTCAATGATTTACCAGAAAGACATACTTTTGTTCTAGACACATAGCACAATCACTGCGCGCATGTGGTAGAGCATTAAAAGTGTTGCCCAGATAATGGAAAAGTACAGATTTTGTAAATGTATCTATAATCTGCTGTGTCTGAGAATACATTTTAGAATCTGCACACAGTTTTATCAGTTTGTGTATCTTTACTCCTTCCATATCTTATGTATCTATAAAAAGGTTTCCTATTATGCTCAATATCTTTTTATAAATTTTCTTCAAATTTTTCTTAATTTTGTCTCATACTATGCTTAATGTGTTTGTCCAGCTGGTTTATTTCAGTTTTCAAAGTTGTAGTTAGACCCATTTCCAGGTCTTATATTTTTTGTCTCTCACCTTAATCAGATATCTTGTTCTTATGGGAAAATATCCACCTGATGTTGTATGCCAAGATACTGATAAGCATTTTTTTTTTGCACTCAAGACAGTTTCTCTTTCAAAACTTTCCACATTCCATCTGCAGTTTCTCCACTGAATACCTCGCTCTGGTTAGTTTTACACAGTAACTGTTTGCTTCCATATAATCTATAATTAACCTTCTGTGCATTGGCTTAGATTTCAGTTTGGCAGAATTATCTAGCAACAAATTAACCTTTATAACCCCATGATCACTGCACATCAATGGTGGCAAAACTTGACATGAAGTTACAGTAATTTCTTTCAGAAAACAAACAAACAATGTTTAGTATGTTCTGTTCCCTGGTAGGTTTTTTTTACAATCTGAAGCAATGGTTGTTCCTGAATATACTCTGTGAATAATTTCCTTACTAACATTGTAAAATCAATATTATTCCAGTCTCTTTCTGGTATATTTAAGTTCCCAGCTAATATTATTCTTCCCTCCTGTGTTTCATGCAAGAAATGTATGAATTCCTCTAGGTCATCTGCACTTGACTTTGGTGGTCTATACACTCCAACAATTGTTATATGTTGCAGGGTTGTCTTTATTGTCACAGTTGCACAGTCTACAGTGCTAGTGTAATCACTGAATATGTAATAATCACAGGTCTCATAGCTATCTTTAATACCTATCATAACACCTCCACCTGATTTTTTATTAGAATGCCTGTCACAGCAAAAACATTTATACGTTGACAGAACTGGTTTCCAGTCATTGTTCTTTAACGACTATCCTTTCTATAGGCGATTTGTTAAAAATATGTCCTAACACCAGTACAAGCAATACTATCCAAGAGGGTTGTCAGTTCCCTACTAACAGTCAGAAAAATCCTTGCGGGTGACATCATTTGTACCAACATGAATAAAAACAGATCTGTACTTCCTTACATTAAGGTGTTCCAAAGCTCGTCTCACATCTTCTATTTTCGCTCCTGGCAAGCATAACACTATTCAATGTTCATTATCATCTCTGCAAATATACATATCAGTTCCTCTAATATTGAATCTCCAATTACAAGAATATCTTTGCTGGCCAACTCTGAAGAATGTTCAACTTCTAATACAGCAATATCTGCTCTATCAATTGTTATGAAGGATAGCTCTTCATCACTACTAGTCTTATTAATCCTACTTTTCATTGTGTATTAAATTATCATCCAGCTGGTGTAAACCCTCAGCATGACTCATGTAGTCAACATCTGTCTTTCTCCTCTTTTTTTTCTTACAGTAATATTCTTCAGTCCTTCCATATTCAATTTTGACTTCTTCCTTTTCACTTTCCCCTTGCCTCTTTTTTCTACCTTCTCCATTGGAAAGATGATGCCTTTTTCTGTAGACTGAAGGTTTTCTGATAAAAAAATATATATAATTTCCTCTAACCTGTGTGCTACACAGCAAAGCAGTGTCCTTTTTACTACAAATTCTCTTTCCTTTAGTCATTAATCAATTTCTTTTTCTTCCTTATTTGTTGTAAACTTTTTCCTTTCTTTTTTGTTTCCTTCTAAACAAACTGGATCCTCGGATTGCTGTATACTTGCATCCACAATTCCAGAGTTGTCAGCGGCATCGTCTTGTTTCATAGGAGATGAATGACCTTTGCAGGAAAACAGATGCATCATTTCTTAAATGTGTTCTATTTGTTCTACGCCTAACATTATTTATTTCATCAGTCCAGTCATTAATATAGGAAACAACAGTTCTACAAGCCATGCCAATTGCACAAGTGCAATCATCAAGTGTAGATTTACTTCTAACAAAGGTAAGCAAATCATCCAACTTTTGACACGAGGAACACAGATCACCAGTGTTATCAGCTATTACCTTTAAAAAGCCGCGGTGGCACTGGTACAGCGGCAGCACTGTTGCCTCACAGCAAGAGGTTCTCCTGTTCGATTCTTGGCTGGAGTGCCTTCTGTGTGGAGTCTGCATGTCCTCCCTGCGGTCAAGTGGCCTCTGAAAGACATGCGTAAATGGGCGTGCCTTCGCTGAAGGTTGGGCATCGGGCTAGCAACTCGGCACCATAAAAATCTACTGACAATCATTAGCAGACCAGAGCTCCACTGTGGCGACCCCTAACCAGGAAAAGCCGAAAAGACAAACAACAACCTTTAAATATGCATAGCATTTACTACACTGTACAAGATATTTGTCCATTAGCAAATTGTTAATTGCATACTCATTTAAGGAATCAATATTCAGCTTCAAATGAATGCAATATTATAAAAGAAAAAATCAAAATCAGTAACCAGAGAATTCAGAGAGAACTTAAATCAACTTCTATGACAAAAAAATCACACCAGCAATATACAACTAAATAAAGTACAGTAAGTTATTCTGAACATACAAGTTCTACAAGCCAGACCAAAGCTGTCATTCCTTTACATCACAATGCGAAGGCGCTCAGTAGCTTGAGCTCACTATTGCTCTCAGTAGCACTTCTTTTTGACAAAAAAGATAACTAAATCACAATTACCAAGATGGGATTGTTCAGATATGCTCAGGATTTTCCTCTGTGGTCTGTGTACATTTGTAGCTGTCTAGGCCCCTTGGGGTGGCTAGAGCTTGCCTGTCTAAAACCTATCTCTTTAAAACAACAAACAGTAAAATTACAGGTCTAATGCATCATATTCAATTCTGTAAGTAATCCTATTACCTTTTGCCTCATGGTTTTATTTCAGTCATTTCAACTCTAACTGGATCAACTTTTCCTCCTTTGTCCTTATTTAGTTGTATTCTGTTCATATTTCCCCTCAAAAGGATTTGAGGATTACTAACAACACATTACTAAACTCATGCAGAAAAAAATCTAAATATAAAACTTGATTTTAGAATGTAATCCTATCCAGTATCCTGTAATTTCTGGAAAAAAAATACTTTGTGAAAGTCCACACATGCACAAGTGTAAAATCTACAGATCCAGTTATAATACACTGGTTATTATTGGTATGAAACAATTGCTAATGCTTATTGGCTACTATGCTCTACATGAATGAAGGTTTCTAGATGTTTACTACCCATAAATTTACCTATACTGAAATTCCTTGCAAATCCATATTAATCTCTCCATATAAATTATCAGATAAGCATAAAACATTATTTGTAGCTTCCTGACACATTAATCTTAAAATAAAACCACTCTGCGTGAATTTACTACACACTGTAAGACATCTAGTTTTTTATACATCAAATCAGTAGTTACTAGATACTCAGGAATCAAACTCTGAATCTTCTGATTAAATATACACTTTTTTTTTATTTAAACACCTTTATTAACATCAGATACTACATAGCGGCATGAATACACATTAAATTACAAAAAAGAAAAATTAAGAGTTATGTACTCACCATGATAAATCTATGCTGTCTGCTTCTGTCCTTTTCCTCAATGGATGGGTCTCGGATCTGACTACGGCCACTTCCAAGCTTTGGATCTGCGGCTCAGGCTCTTTCCACTACTCATACTCCCTTGTGAATAGAATGAATTATCTCAGATAGAGTTTGCCCACCCAAAAAGGCAATGTAAATTATAAAATATAGTTATAAGCGGACTTAAATAGTGGTAATCTGTTTGAGGAAAGAGAGACAGAAAAAGACAGCACCAACAGGAGACACAACCAGGTCAGCAAGATCCACCTCAGGATGACATTATATTCTAAACAAACTATACTGCCACAAAAGACAAAATAAGGAGGGGGAAAGTGGGAGGGAAGTTGAGGAAAGGACAGAAACAAAACACAGATCTACTGTCATGGTGAGTACACAACTTTCTTATCTCATGTCTTTTCTGTCAATTCCTCAACAGATGGGACAGAGTCCCTAGATACTTTTATATTTGGAAGGGCTCATGTAAGGATAATTCTGAAGCACAGCTGAACCAGAACAGGCCCTAAATTTGGACTGCATATACAATTTGTGATGTGAGATGAAGGTATGATCCCTGGAACAAGTACCTGTAGCACATATGTCACTGATTGGAATGCTGGAGAAAAAGGCTGTAGATTAAGACACAGATCTGGTAGAATGAGCTTTTGCAGTGGAAGGGAGAGGAATTTTGTTTTTCTTTTTTTTTTTTGTAAACAAGTGAAATCCACCAAGTCAATCATGAAAGAATGACTTTGGACACAGCTTTCCTAATTTAGCATTGAAGGACACAAATAACTGATGAGATTTTCTAGAGGGTTTAGTCTGTAAATAAAAACATAATTGGTGATGAACATCAAGTAAATGCCCTTTTTTGAGAAATTAGTGAAAAAAATGGATGATTTATGGATTGATTAATGGGTTATTTCAAGCCACCTTGGGGGGAAAAAAAAAGAGGGACTGGCTCTCAGAGACACTCTGTCCTTATGAAAACTTAAGTAAGGAGGCTTTGAAGATAAGGCATGCAGCTCAGAAATTCTCCTGGCAGATGTGACAGCCACCAGGAATTAGGTCTTCCAGGATATCCACTTTTCCAGCAGGTTCAAAGAGAGGGCCAGTCAGGGCCTGCAAAAGGATTGTGATACCCTATGGAGAAACTGGATCTCTAAGTGGAGGCCAGATTAAGAAAGTACACCAAAGAAAGGCCTTGAACAATCTAAGGGAAGCTACTTTTGTATGGTTTTCCCTATGTGGAACAAGGAAATTGCAGAAAACTGAACTTGGAATAGCTGGCACCACCTTGAAAATGATGTGCAACGGAGTTAAAAAGGGAGATAGAAAGGGGGCTGAAAAAGGATTGATATTTTTCTCTACAGCCCAGATAGAAAACCTTTTCCATTTGCTTCTACAAGCCTTTCTAGTGGAAGTTTTCTGAGAGAAAGGCATAATGTGGGCAATGGGAATGACAACCCAGAATGTCAAACTATCCCTGCAATTGGAGAAACCATGCGGTCAGCCTGTTTGGATGAAACAGCCCCAATGGGTAGGAAAGTAAATCTGGGTCCATGCCCAGAACCCAAGGCAGGTGAATCAGATGCCAGAAGAAGAGAAACCACACTTGCCGAGGCCAATAATGCGCTATGAGAACTACCCTGACCTTCATCACAGATTTTTTCTTGAACTTTGAAATCAGTGGTGCCAGGAGAAAGGCATAGAGGAGATCCAGGGGCCAAGGATGCGTTAAACCATCCCATGGTGACTCCCTCTGCAGGGAATCAGAGCAAATAACTTGCCGGATTTGGTGTTGTGGGGACAGCCAAAGAGATCACAACAAAGTCGGGTCCAGTGCCTGAAAATCTGCTCTGTTGGATGATGAATTGATGGACCACTTGTGATGGATCAGAATGGATCTACTCAACTTGTCTGTCGGCATGCTGGATTTCCCCAGGATATGCACTGCAATTAGAAAGCAGCAAGAAGACATTGCCCATTGCCACATTCTCATGGCATCCTGACACAGAGGATAAGATCTGGTTCCTTCCGGTTTGTTGATGTAACAGACAACTGCCGTGATATTTGTCTGTCTGTATGTATGGAAATCACAGCTAAGAGAAGAGTCTCCTGAAAAGCCTGCAATTCTATGAGGAGTGCTCTCATCTCAAAAGTACTGATTTGAAGACTGGCCTGTCTGAGACTACATGCCATGGGCTGCCTTTCCCAGATAATACCTCCCACCCCAGCTGGGAAGCATACATGGTCACTGTGGCTTGGGGAAAGGGCAGAATGAATGGGCATCCCACAGAACATGTGAAGAATCTAGCCACCACTGTATGCGTTACCTGCAGATGATCATCAGACTCACTAAAAAGGATAAAGGTTGTTTTCTGATTGATCATCAGACTCACTAAAAAGGATAAAGGTTGTTTTCCGATTGACCACTGAACTGCCAGGGTCCAATGAAGAACATGCATGCAGAATCTGTCCAGTGGAACTAACATGATTGAAGCAGCCAGGGGACTCTAAAAGAAGGACTAGTCTTGCAGGTGGTTTCGGTAGGATAGAAGTTCTATAGCATGTTGGTAAAAAGATGAGATTCCTGAAGGGGGAACACTGCTATCTGTGGTTTTGTGTCCAAAGTTGCTCCTATGAATTCCAGAGATTGAAATGGTTGTAACCAGGACTACGTTCACTGTGATTCCCAAGTCTGTGCAGAGTTTAAGCAAGGAGTCCCCGTCTTGACTAAATATATTCTTGATAGGGGCAATGATTAGCCAGTCATCCAGGTATGCAAATATTCGGAAACCCTGCAATCATAAATGAGCTGTTACCACTGCCATGCACTTTGTTAACACCTGGGGGCTGTGGTGAATCCAAAGGGCAGTGCTCGGAGTTAGAAATGACTGGCTCCCAGCTGAAGCTGAAGTGCCTGTCCATCATTATATGGTAGTATAGTTCCTGAAAATCAATCAAGCACATCTAATCATCCTTCCTTAATGGAATAATGGACTGAGCTGTGACCATCCAGAATTCTGTTTTACAAATTTGTTTAATTGGCTTAGGTTCAAAATTGGTCTTGGGTCCCCATTTTTCTTTGGCACTAAAAGGAATCTTGAGTGAAATCTGTATCCCTTCTAGTCTGGCAGGACCTCTTGGATGACTTGAATTCTTAGCAGCTTGTCTATTTTTGAAGTGGCTATTTCCCTTTGTGAGGGTGGAACAGTGGGAATTCCTTTCGGACATGACTGGGGAGTGGGGAGTACGAAAGGATAAGACACGGCCTCTGGTTGCAATCTTCTGCACCATTTGTCTTGACTGAGGAGTGTCCAGGTTCTTGGGTGCAGAGAGATGAGCACTCCCCAACCACCTCCAGAGTACGACATTTGGGCAAATATTCAGGAGAGCTGGAAAAGATCCTCTGAGAAAGCACCCCTGAAGTTTTGGTTTTGTGGACTAACTCTGCCTCTTGGGTGATGCACATTATAATTGTTTCCCTTCTTACTTTTGAAGCTGTCTCGCTCTCCAAAAGTGTCCAATGTAAACCCCTGGGACTTTCAAAACCAAATCCTAATACCTCATTTCCGATTTTTTTGAAAATGGTCCGTTGAAGTGTTGAAGATTTGATCCCAAGAGCAGAAAGGGATTTACCATCCTTCCCATTTCTGGAGGTAGTTTCGTTGACTTTAGGACCAAACAAGGTTGATCCATCACATGGAGCATTGATGAAGGATATCTTGAAATGCTCCCCAAGATCACAAAGCCACACTGAGGCATGCCTCCTGATGAAAGTACCTGTACCAGTTGCTCCAACGCAACTTTTGTATTATTAGAGGTAAGGCACATAGAGGCATTGGAAAGGGATTGGAGGGTAGCTAATAGTGAATCAATAGTCTTCCTTTGATCAGCAGATTTGGTGATCTCCTTAGTCAATTTTCTCTGGAAGTGGGTGACATGTGTCAGATAATTCAACTCTCTCACCGAAAAAGTAGAAGAGGCATATACATGCTTCCCGAATCTATCCAATGTACGCAACTCCCTGTTAGACGGATTGACAGAGGAGCTCTCTTGACACCACTACCTTGGAATTTATAGCAGGACCTTTGCTCCAATGGAACTATCTTTAGGATCTACTAAAAATGTAGCATGCTTCTTAGGGATAGGTTTGGCTATGTCTGGGTTCCTTCCATGCCTGCAAAGAGATTAGGTCTATCATCTTGTTGGGGGGAGGACCAACCACCTTTCTGTTTAAGAAGTGCCAGAATCTCCCTGAACAAAATATCCTTAAGAAGGCATCTAGGGGAACCTTCATCAAAATTAGGGTCAGTAGTCAGAGATTCCTCAGAGGAATCTAACTGCCTCCCTCCTGCACTTATGTTTCCGGTGGACCTCTGCTGTGGGAAGTTCAAGAGAGGACTCAGACAGAGATGGATTTTCTATGGAGAATAGGCTTAAAGCTTTCAGAAACTGGCTACCCTGAAGGGGCAGGAAGAGCAAGCTTTGGACCCTGGGAAATCCTATAGGGATTGGTAGGATCCAGTTCTGAAAGGACAGATCTCTCTCTGGGCTGGGAGACAATTCTCTAGAAAACCTTAAATGCTGATCTCGAGATAGATGCAGGGAGCCCTGCATCCGGAGCTGCAACTTCTGAAGGTTGCTCAACCCAGGAAGCCGTGTGACTAAGGTCTGAGGCTGACACCAGAATCAAACTATCAACGGCTGATGGTCCTAAGGTGAGAAAGGGGTCTGAAGACTTTGGATCTGATCCCAAACTATCACAGTCAGCAGCAACAGTCCGGCTCAGAAACTCAGACAGCTCCAAGTCCAATTTTATCAGGGAACTTATCGGAGTCAAGGAGGAATGTAACCTTGCTCTGATGCAGACCAAACTTGGGTTAAAGATAGATCCAAGGGCTCCAATCCTAGAAGACAAATCAAAAAAGGAACTATTAAAGACCAAGATGGAGGAACATGTCTCCCAGATCAGACAGTGGTCAGTGCTAGAAGAACCCCAAATGGATCTGGGTCCAAAAGAAATGCCTCAACATCCTGTACATGTCCACTTCAGTGAGGCGAACAGTGGACCTAACTGATCTTAATGAAGAAGTGGAGGAAGAAGGCCTGGATGGCCATCTTGGTCTATCCTGTAAAACAGGAGACTGGTCCACAGGAGTCACAGGTTCCAGTGAAAAACTGGGTGAAGTAATGGATGATTATCAGATCCAAAAACAGCTCTCAAGGCGTAGAGGTCTTCGCTGGTGGGGCCAAAGACAAAGTTATGTCTGACACCTCTTTAGAAGATTTTGACTTGTCTTTTTCTCTCTCCTTATGTTTTTTTCTTTCTTGTCAACTTTTTTGGAAGAGGAAGAAGAGGGGAAGTAGTAGCAGCTGTTGACTTCCCTGAGACTGAAGTAGGCTTATCTCCTATAGTTGGCTGTAGAAAACCCTTCAAAATAAATTAATTTTTCCTTTCTATTAATGTTCGTTGTACAAAGGCTTTACAAATTGAGCATGCCACCTCCAAGTCAGAAGGCCCTAGACAGTAGATGCATTTCTCATGCTCATCAGAATTAGGGAGCTTGTGAGGACAAGGAACAGTATTTTTAAAGCCAGATGACTTATCTGACATTTTGACAAACAAAATTATAAGAGGGGGATTATAGTAACTAGAAAAAAATATATAGAGATATACATTTTTTTTGAAGTTATTATCCCATAGAAAGAAAAGACTAATAAAATTAAGAAGACTTATTAGTAATAAGAAAAAGGGGGAGGGCCAAGTATAACTCTAACTATACAGGGAAAAAAAGAAAAGGGAATGGAGTTACTTATCTAGTATGAAACGTCAAAGATCCATTGTCTTCAAACAGCAAATAAGGCCTGAGGTAGCTTGGTCTATTCATGGGCATTAAGAGTATGGGGAGGACCTGAGCAGCAGATGCAAACCTTGGATGTGGCCGTAGCCATCAGATCAAACCATTATAAAACTTTTCTTCTTTACATGCATTACACAGCAATTATGTAATTTAACATTACACAGATTGCCCAATTCTTGCCTTCACTGAAATTTCACTTCACAAACATTATTAAATATGCACTGTTCTCACAGATTCCATTTACTTCTATGTAGTTTCCTCAACTCTTTTCTACCGATCCCACTTCCAATTTTTTTTATTGCCTTTACAACATTCAACAATTCTGTTAAAGTTTTTGATTTCCATTTTGTAGTAACTGACTTTTTGGTGGCCAACAGCATTAAACTTAGTAGGGTCTTATGTATAGGCAATTCAGTTTCAATACCCCAGCTTAAAAGAAACATTCCCTTAATTACAATAATTTGCTCACCCAAAATTTCTGACAAAGTACCCTGCAGGGGATTTCTAAAATCTACCAACTTGCTGCATTCCAAAAACACATTCCCAAATACCACTCTCTTTCCCCTCACATCTATAGCAACTGCAGTCTACCTGGGCATTCATTCTCCAGGAAGAGAGCAGGACTTCTCTGGCCTAGACAAGGGCTCCACTACTCATTTGTTCCTATTCAAAGAGCTTCATCAGCCATTCATTCCCCAGAGGCAAGGGTCAAAGTGGTAAAGAGCAGAAAAGCTAGCAGGCCCTGTAGGGTAGCCTATTCCTACAGATACTTCCCTCTGTAGCTCCCTTGACCTCCACCAATGCTGCTCATGACCTCACGGAAGTAGCTACATCTCCACACACATACTAGTTCCCAATCTACTGCTTATGGCAGCAAGTGCTCACTAGGCTTATGCTTCATGGGTACATCACCTACTCCTCATACTAGGTGCCACCTTATGTGTCCAGCCAGATTTACTATCAAAATCTCACACCTACAATAGGCGAGTGTTCAAGTTTTCAAACCAAAATGTTGGAAATCATATATACGAGCAGGAACATGATCGAATGAGGTATTTAAGCAAAGTCAACAACCCAGGAATGTCAGCTTTACTGAAAATACCACGCTTCCGGTCATGAGCTACGAACATTTTGCAGGAGCAAGCTCCCCTGCTCCCTACATCCCCTGCTACTTATATATACAAACTCTGAGATCGCACTACAGTGAGGGAAAGGGTACATTTCCCAAACCTGACTATGGTGTGATCTGCATTCAAAATGTTGAATCCATAACAGCGAATTCAAGTGTGTCCAGCCAAGTTTACTATCAAAACATTCCTGGGTTGTCGACTTTCCATACTGGACTGGATTCTTATACCTGATCCCGCACTCGCATCTCTAGCAGGTTGTCTGCCAAACAGCCTTAGCGACCATCTGGCTACCTCCTTTTTTAGAAAAAGAACTCACCAAATTAACCAGACAACCTTTAGAGCAGTCAGGAACAAAACAAACTTCAAGCCGGATGAATTTATAAATGCCCTAAAGACTTGCAATTGGAAACCACTAATGTCACTGTCACTAGATGAGGCTGTACACTACTTCAACTCAACCTTCCTACAAATATTAGATAATCATGCACCCACCAGAACCATTAAAAGAAAGGCTAGGTATGCTCCCTGGCTAACTAATACAACTAAATCCATCCTCAAAGACAGAGACAAAGCATGGGCACACTTCCACAAAAACAAATCCCAATCAACAAAACATAAATACTCAGAGCTCCGGAATAAAGCCAAAAAACTCTTAAATCTGACAAAATCAACTACCATCAAAACCTCCAAGAAAAACATAGCCACAACCCTCAAAAATTCTGGGCCACTATAAATTCTGCATTACAACCAGGAAAGTCTACCACCCCTACAACTAGAACAGTAAACAACCAGGAGAACATCCCTACTCAATTCAATAGATTTTTCACCAAAACAGTACAAGCCCTTGCACATACCCAATGTAAAAGTAAGAGCACCGACCTCCCACCCACAGAAAATAGCAGTAACCCACAGGATAATACTATCCACTTTACCCTGCATCCAACCACAACCAAATCCATTCTAAAACTCCTCCATAAGCTTAAGCCAACCACCCTGGCCGCAGATAACCTACCAGTAGACTACCTACAGCTAGCCGCAGATGCCATAGCCTATCCCATAGCTATTCTAATTAATAGATCTATTGCAGAGTGTAAAGTACCTAATATATGGAAGATCTCCCACATAATTCCACTAAACAAGGGAGGCAATTCCTTAGAACTCAATAACTACCGACCAACTGATATTTTATCACCCTTATCAAAGATTCTGTAAAGAAATGTTCACACCCAACTCATGGACTTCCTCCTAAAAAACAACCCATCTAAAAATCACCACGGCTTTACACCCTTCCACAGCACCACAACAGCTCTACTGTTCTTCTCCAACACAGTTAACCATCACAGAAAGAAGGGACAACTAGTTTCTGCCATTTTTTTTAGACCTGTCTAAATCTTTCAACATGGTCAACCATAATAGACTCCTTAATACAATAACCACCCTAAATATCAGCTCCCCCTCTATATCATGGTTCAAAAGCTACCTATCAGGACATCAACAGGCAGTGAAATGGCAGAACCAACTATCCTCTCTCTTGCCAGTAACCTTAGGTGTCCCTCAAGGCTCCATTCTTGGCCCACTATTCTATTTATCAATCAGCTCTCATCCTCAACACCCGATGCCTCAGTAGTACAATATGCTGACCACACTACCCTCATATGCACAGCCCAAACATTAGATGAACTACAGTTCCAGACCCAACAATCCTTCTCAGTAGCTGAGACCTGATTCACTAACTCCCAGCTAACCCTAAATCCAAATAAAACAAAAAAAAAAAACATTTTCAGTGCTTGTAGATCCCCTCCCCCCATATGCCTTCACCATTATATCCAAAAACAAAATCATTCCTACCTCCCACACTAAACTCCTAGGTGCAGAAATAGATTGCAACCTTAAATATGACATTCATATAGCCCAAACTATCAAGAAGGTTCACAATAAACTCTGTCTCCTCTATCGCAACAAACAATTTCTCACCAAAAAAAAAAAACAAAGTCACCATAGCCAGGACACAT
>NC_056747.1:416996687-417106687 GCF_019279795.1 Protopterus annectens | reverse complement strand
CGACGAATGGGTCAGTAGATCTGGTAATGGGTCCAGAATCCACGGTTCCTCTGTTTGATGGGCTCGAAGAAAGGGGAACCATATCTGCCGAGGCCAGAATGGGGCTATGAGTATTATTGTCCTTTCCAGGTTCCTGGCTTTCTGTAGAAATCTGGGAATCAAGGGAGTAGGTGGGAATGCATATAGGAGACCAGAGGGCCAATCGTGTATCAGTGTGTCCCTGGGGACATCCCCCGGAGGGGGTAGAAGGGCAAAGTAGCTTCTGCATTTTGCATTCAACGGGGAAGCAAATAGATCGCAGCAAGGCTGGCCCCATCTGCGGAAGATCTTTTCCGCCATCTGTGGATTGAGGGACCACTCATGAGGTAACAGGATGGCTCTGCTCAACCTGCCCGCAATGACGTTGGATGACCCCGGGATGTGCGTTGCTATCAGAAAACGACCCGTGGACTCTGCCCATTGCCAAATTCTCATGGCCTCTCTGCATAACGGGTAAGACCTGGTTCCCCCTTGCTTGTTTATGTACCAGACCACAGACATGTTGTCCGTCTGAACTGCTACCGTTCCTAGAGGTAAGAGGGCTTGGAAGTGTTGCAACGCCAGGAACACCGCCCTCAGCTCCAGAACATTCATGTGCAGGCTGTACTCCATATGTTGGACCATTCTCCTTGGACTGCTCTTCCCCGAAATAGACCCCCCCCACTCTATCAGAGAAGAGTCCGTGGTTATTGTGGCTGTCGGACTGGGTAGAACAAACGGACGACCCATAGTGAGATCCTGACTGTACACCCACCATGAGAGATCTCATCTGCAAGAGTCTGTTATCAGAATCTCATGCACTAGGGGTAAGTGCTGGAACGACCACTGCGCGAAAAGCAGCCATTGGAGGATCCTCATGTGTAATCGTCCCATAGGAACTGCAATCAGGGACGCTGCCATTAGTCCCAAAACTTTCAACACCAGTTTGGCCGGGGCTTTCTTGCTCTGTAGTAGAACCACCACCTGTTTGAGGGTTGACGCCCTTATTGGAGGGAGCTTTAGCAGTGGTAATCGTGTATCTAGGTCTGCTCTGATGAATGAAATATGCTGTGAGGGCGATAAGCAAGACTTTTCGAAGTTTATCGAAATCCCTAGGTGGGAACAAAGGTCGACTGTGTAGTCTGTGACTTGTATGAGGCGATGCTCGGTGGTAGCGGTGAGGAGCCAGTCGTCCAGATAGGGAAACACCTGGAATCCTTGTTGTCTCAAGTGAGACGCAACTACTGCCATGCATTTGGTGAATACCCTGGGGGCTGAGGCGAGTCCAAAGGGCAGAGCTCGAAACTGAAAATGACTGACTCCCAGCCGGAAGCGCAGGTGATCTCTGGACGGTCTGGCCATCTTGATGTGGTAGTACGCGTCTTTGAGATCGATCACATCCAATTGTCCTTCTGTAAAAATGGAAGGATAGATTGAAGAGTGACCATCTGGAACTTTTCCTTCTTCACGAAGGTGTTGAGATTGCTGAGATCTAAAATCGGTCTCCAGTCCCCTGTCTTTTTTGGAACTAAAAAGAACCTTGAGTAATTTCCGGATCCTCTTTGGTCCACCGGGACTGGTTGGATGACTCTGTTTTTGAGCAGCTTTGAAATTTCTATTGCTGCTGGGCTTCATAGATGGGGTGGCACATCTGGAAATCTTCTTTGTTGAGGTGGAGTTGATATGAAGGGGATTTTGTATCCTCTGGTTATAATGCTTTTTACCCAGGAATCCGAAGTAATATTTAGCCAGGCCTGTGGGTATAAAGCCAAGCGGCCCCCAACTGCCTCCAGAGCAGTACAGCCGGGCCTCCGTTCAGGAGTGCTGGAAAGGCTTCCCAGGGACGGTATCCCTGTCACCTTGGTTATGCGGACCCCCTCTGCCGCCGGGGCGGCGTCTTCCATTTCTACCCCCCCCCCCTTTGGAGGGGGCATCACTCTGTGTGGCTTGGAAAGATCCCCGAGTCTTACAGAACCACATTTTCCCACCTCGTTGCCCTTTGGGGTACGGTCTAGTTGGAGTGGAAAAACAGACCCAGACAGCAGACAGGGTCTTTCCCTCTTGCTTACACAGAGTCAGAGTCTCCTTCACCTTGGGCCCGAAGAGTGTGGCACCATCAAAGGGGGTGTTGGCAAAGGAAGACTTGAAGGCTTCCGCAAAGGAGCACAGCCGCATCCAGGATTGTTTTCAAAGAGCAATCGCTGAAGCTGCAGCTCTACTCGATCCTTCGGCCGCATACGAGATGAGCCTCATGGATGAGTTTGCTATGGAGGTAAAGTACAGTTTTGTACCTACCATAAATGTAGATGTTCGAGGATCCACATTGCTGCAGTCCTAACCATTGGGGTAGTCCGCTGTCCAGTCGGCCCGAATACCAAAGTATATGGCTGACGTCGGTCAAGGCGCATTAGACTGATGTCAGGACGTCAGGGTACTAATGCGCATGACCGACGCCATATCCTCAGTCTTTTTTGCCGCATGGTCCGATGCAGAAGCAGTTTTGCGAGTGCAGGTTGGCGTTCTGAAATATTTCCGAAGTCGGAGTTTCAGACCGAATCAAAGTTGGCTAAGTACCCCGTTGGGGAACATTTTGGTTTTTCTTGCCTCAGTATTTAACCGGATGTCAGAAAAAGTGAATAACTGTATTTCTTGTGGGAAGCAGATACCTCATAGGGATTACCATACTTTGTGTATACCTTGTTTAGGGCCTGAGCACGACGTTGTTGGTTGCCGCTCTTGTGCTAGATTTAACAAACGCACTATTAAGAGAAGGTTAGACTGTGCCAGGTTAGTGTTTGGGAAGCGTTGTAATTATAAAATGCCGTCGGATGCTCCGCCCGCTTCGTCCAAAAAGCGCAAGGACAAAACAGCAAAGCCTAGGGTTGATGAACCGGCAGTCCCGGACGTCGGTTCTTTAGAAGGCTCAGTGGAGCCAGAGGTTTTGCCAGGAGTTTCTTTGGAGTCTCAGGCAGAGACTTTACTGTTACAGGATGTGCCTTCTCAGGAGGTAGGCCAGGCTGAGGGGGCTTCTCAGGTAACTGTTCTTCCCTCTCTTCCCAAGGTAGTTAGAGCCTCTCCTTCTGTTTCCAAAACTTCTTTGAGAGGTAGGCCAAGTTTAGCTTCAGTGGGGCTTCTCCTAGCACTTCAGGTTCTGTGCCTAAGAAACATATGCTTAAAATGGCAGAAGATTTAATTACTATGATTAGAGGCTCTATGCCCCCTCCTGATAAGAGGCCTAGGGTGGAACCTGAGTTTGAAAGTTTTGAACAGTGTTCAGAGGCTTCTGAGTCTTCTGGAAGACTTGCAGGAGTATCCTCCTTATTCTGATTCTGATGTGGATGATTCCACTCCTACAGCTTCTCCTCCTGAGGATTTCTCATTTTCAGAGACTCTGCATTCCATGAGGGAGCACTTTAAATGGGAAGGCCAAGACTACTCTGATTCCAGGAAAAGGCTTAGGGAATTCTTATTTTTACCCCAGCATAGGCCTTTAGCTATACCTCCTGTGTTGAATGTGGTGGAAGATGTTTTGCAGAGGCATCCCTGAACCCTGATTCTTTGCCTCCTGCCCCTGTTAAACCTGATAGGTACTATAGGGTGCCTGAAGCTCATAAGTATCTGTTTAAGAGTCCTAGGGCAGACCCGGAAACTGTTTCTCAGGGGCCTAAAGGTGTTAAGGCCTCTGTTGTTAAAAATCCTGTTCCCACTGATAAAGAGGCTAGGGCTTTGGATAGGTGGGGAAAGAAAGTATATACTTCTTCCACTTTAGCCATGAGAGCGTTGAATTGTCAGTTTCACATGCTAAAATATCAAAATTATCTCCTTTCACAATTGAAATCTAAGGTGGATGCTTTGGCGGAAGGTATAGAGTGTAAAGAGTTGCTGGATTTAGTTCATGTGTCTGAACAAGTGGGTAAGCATTCTTTGCAATGTGGTTTTGATGCTGTGCAGGCCTCCTCGAGGGTGGCTGCCACTAGTTCTGTTCTTCGCAGGCATGCCTGGTTGAGGGATCAGAATTTAGCAGAGCATGTTAAGACTAGGATTTTGGATGCTCCTTTACAGTCTGATGTGTTATTTGGTTCGCCTGTGGAAGCAGTTTTAAAGAAAATGGAGGACAAAGCTAAGTCTATGCAAACTGTTAAAGATTTTTTGCAGGTGCAGCCACCGAAGTTTAGTAGAAATTGGCCTACTAAGGGATGGACATATCCTGCTTATGATTCCCAGTCTAGGGGTAGGTCTAGACGTGGTAGGGGCAGAGCTCAAGGTTCTTTTAGGCCTAGAACAGGGGGTTCACCTGCTCAGTCTTCTGGTGAGGGCAGGGGTCAGTCCTTTCGTAAACAGACCCAATGACCTGCCTTTTCAGCTGCCAGTAGATTCTCGTCTGGCAGCTCCTTTGGGAGGAAGACTGTCTCTTTTCAAAGAAAATTGGGATTTAATCACTCAAGACAGATGGGTGTTGGATATCATTCACCACGGTTACAGGTTTTATTTCCATACATTGCCCCCTTTCAAAGGCATGCCAGACGTTCCCCCTCCACAAAGGAAAGAGGCTCACAAGCAAATTTCTCTGCTACTTCAAATAGGGGCCATTCAGCCAGTCCCTGTACCAGAAAGGGGCCTAGGATTTTATTCTCGCCTGTTCCTAGTACCAAAGAAGGGGAACACGTGTGTTAAGTTGTGCTGTTACCTTATCTGAAACAGCAGCATCTGTGTTACCCTGGAGGGTATCTGTCAGCTCCTTGATGAGATCCCTCTGCAGACATGTGAAATGTGTCAAATAGTTTAGCGAACGCATGGAAAAAGTCGCTGAACTAAAAACGTGCTTCCAGTATCTGTCCATAGTCCTAGAATCCTTATTAGGAGGATGAATAGATGAGGAAGACTCAGACATCTCCTTTTTCGTGGCTGCCGCCACCACCATAGTGTCGACCGGAACTCCCTTGGTGAGAGAAGTCTTGTCCTGGGGGGCGGTGATAAATTTGCTTGGTTTTCGAGGGACTGGTTCCACTGTGTCAGGTGTCTCCCACGCCCTTTGAGCAATCAATTCGATTAATTCATCGAAGGGGGGAGTCACCCATGAGGTAGAAAGTTGAGCCCCAAAAGCCTTCAGCAGCACCGACTCATCCTCAGTGGGGGCTAGGGACTGCCAATCACCCCTCTGTTTCAAGATCTCCAGGATGTCCGCAAATGACACATCCTCAGAGGGTGATTTTGGGGACCCCTCTGCCTCATCCAAGTCGGTGTCAGACGTTAGACATTCCTGCGGGGAATCTATGTGCCTCTTCTTGCACAACCTTTTCCTCGGGACCTCATCAGGGGAGGCTTCCGGTGAGGCCTCCAAGGAACAGGGGGAACCCTCTGGGGGTGGCTGAGGCAATGGGGCTCTACGCTTTGGTTGAGTCGTGGGGGCAGAAACAGAAAGCGGCCCTTTAGAGGAATGAGACGATGCCTCTGATGAAGTGGTTGTCTGTGCAGACAATACCCTTCCTCTTAAGGTCAAAAGCCCCTGAACCCCGGGCCGAGGACTCCCCCGGTTCCGAAGAACACGGGAGCATCCCAGACACGGGGGCCGTGGGCTCTGACCTCGAGGACGGAGCTGAGCCAATCTGCGCCGAGGCCCCGAGAGGGAGAGTCGGCACCGAAAGGTCGGTACGACTCGGTCCCGGAACAGAGGAGAGACAGTCGGCTCCGCGACTCACCTACCGGTTCCAAAGGAGTCGAAGTCAATGGTGTCGATCGTGCAATGGATGGTTTCGGCACCGAGGGCTCCACTATCATCAGCTCATCCTCTCCCAGCTCCGAGAACTGGATGTGTCTCGAAGGAGGACCTGTTGGAGACATGGGGAGGCCTTCTAGTTTCGACACCAATTGGGAGGAAACTGCAATCAACTTGGAATGGGCCGTGTTTTCCATGAGTTTCTGCACGACATGATCCACATCTGTCTCCGATAACGGTCTGGAAGAACAGGTCGAAGGGGCCAAAGATGGCACCGACCGAAGAATGGACGGTGGCGGCAGCTCCGACACCGGTTCCAAGATCTGGGGCTCAGTGAAAGATAAACATTCGACGCTCGGCCCAGAGGTCTGTGGAACCGGCGAACGAACCTTCGAAGATGTACTCTGAGCCGATGACATGGGCTCCGACATCTTCGACCCCTTCGAGGACTTAGAAGCCTGATCCGATTTGTCTAAAGCCTCTTGAAAGGCAGGCTTAAGCAACCCTCTATCTATAAGCTTCCTGCGTCTATCTGTCATGACCCTCCTGCTAAAGAAATGACATAGAGCAATCCTCTTGCAGGTGGAGAGGGCCAAGACAGTAAACGCAGGACGCATGGTTGTCAGTGATAGACATTTTCTGCCCACACTGACATCTTTTAAAGCCGGATTTAGCTTTCTCCGACATGACTGTAGTAGAAGTAATGACACTTAACTAAGTTTAATAACAAGAAAAAGACTATCAAGAACTAATTAACTAACTTCTATATATGTATAAAGTGAATATCTACACCAAGAGAAAAAAAAAAGTAGGCCACAAAAGGTGCCTTAAGAATAATATTGAGCAATATTATAATAATAATAACACACACACACACTTCTATACTATACTAACTCTTAGAAACTTATTTTTACAAAAAAAGAAGTAGCTTATCTGAAAAAAGCAAAAAGTTAACAAATTCTCCTCTGGTCCGAGCTCTCCTCGATCCGATCTGTTGCAGCGGCAAACTAGATCTGAGTAATGGCAGGGAGGATTGTGGGATGTAGTCTGGTCTCGAGCTTCTCTGAGATGCAGAGCTTTGCGATGCGGCCGACTCAGAGCCGAGGATCTGCTCCGAACCTGTGGTGTAAGAACAAACGGCGAGATTGAACACTCTCACATTTCTATATTAACCCTAATGAGAATAATGGAGACCAACCATAGATAATTTGAGGGGACCCTGGCATGGCATGAAACATTTAGAAGCCGCATCATTAACTGCATCATATATTGCCCCCAGTTTCAAGAGGACCGTACAGATCTGTGCCTATGCCTTCAGTATCTTACAGACTGCCCCTGTCCATAAGGGACACAGACGCTACCCCAGGTGTGAATTTGCAATTCCTCATCTATTGACCCAAACTGCATTTGAAGAGGGCGAGGGGAAGGGCTCTGCTTAATATGAATAGAAAACTTGTACCAAAGAAGGGGCAATCTCTGAGACACATCTGTCTCTCCAGCATGTTTTGTTTGAGTTGTTGACCAAGTATAGATCCCTAAATTGGGCTACCAAATGTGCCCAGGATGCATACTCTGTCTCTGGAAAAACTTATTCCTATGGCAACTTTTCATATAGATTTCAGAAGTAAAAGCACCATCAAGTCCCCTGGTAATACTAACATCAAGAAAATCCATACTTACAGTAGAGCTACTGGCCGTCAAACTATGAAAGTCAGTACTACTGTTGAGTTGACCAAGATATTGAGACAGCTCATCACCAGTACCCTCCCACAGGAGGAAAAGATCAACAAATCTCCTATAAAAAACAACCTGTCTAGATCTGAGCTGAGGTATGATATGCATCTCCTCCCATTTTGCCATAACAAGGTTGGTGTAGCTATTGGCACAAGAGGTGCCCATAGCTACGCCATCCCTTTGTTTAAATATACCTTCTTCAAACATAAAAATGTTATTGTCAAGAATAAATTCCATAAGCATACACAATAAATCTATCTTATGGATCTCATAAGTGCCATCTTGCTTTAGATAGTCTCCCAACATCTCTATCCCTGTGTCATTAAGTATGCACGTAAAAAGGGATTTCACATCTAATGCCATCATAATGCCACCAGCAACAGGTGGTTTAACTTGTATGTGAGCAAATAAGTCCCCAAGGAACTTTTCAGTGTCCTTTAAAATATAACGGCTCTTAGCTAGGATTGGTTTCAAATGTTGTTCAACATAGATGGAAAGGGGTTCAGTGCACCATCCCCTTCCAGCTACGATTGGTCTCATAGGGGGTTTACTAGCATGCTTATGTATTTTAGAGAGGCCCTGTACAGTGGGTAAAGTTGGTTCTTGTATAATAAAAAAATTAAAAAGATCAAGATTAATATGTCCAAGCTGCAAACATTCAAACAATTCATTATACACTCTACTAATAGACTGTTCAACCTGTTGCATTGTAAATGGAATATAAATTAATGGATCATTGAGCATGGTATACATTGCATCCTTATAAAATGTATACTCCATAACTACAAGACACCCACCTTTGTCTGCTGGTCTAAAGCTCAAGGTAGAATCCTGACAATTGTTCTAGAGGTGACCTCTCATTAACTGACATGTTACAAAAAGTCTTTGTATTGCTATTATTTTCATACAATGCATAAATGTCTCTAATGCATGCTTTTTCAAAGACTTCAATAGCATCAACTGTAGGCGGTATAAAGCAACTAGTTTTCCTAAAAATATTAGCATTATTATTACTAGTGCCATATGAATCATTAAAAAACATTTTTAAACTGACATTTCTAGTAAAAGTCTTAAGTTCTATAATGTTTTCAGCTAGAGTCATTTTTGTAGCTGGTATGAAACTCATACCTTTGTTTAGAAGGTTCATTTCAATGGCCGCTAGTCTACGACTAGATAAATTCCAAACTAGTGTTGTTCCCACATCTTCTTCAGAGTTAACGAAGTCTCTTCCTCGGCCGATGCCTTCCTCTTGAATCGTGCTCTCCCCAAAGGTTGTTCGTAAAAATTAGACGTACGAATGGGAAGAGGGTTAGACAACAAGCTATTTGGATTAAACGGCAGAGTTGGAGCACAAGTAGTTGCCACTGTATGGGAAGACATACATAAGCATGCCAGTAAACTCCCTAGGAGACCAATAGTAGCTGGAAGGGGATGGTGCACTGAACCCCTTTCCACCTATGTGAACAACATTTGAAACCAATCTTAGCTAAGAACCGTTATATTTTAAAGGACACTAAACAGTTCCTTAGGGACTTATTTGCTCACATACAAGTTAAACCACCTGTTGCTGGTTGCATTACGATAGCATTAGATGTGAAATCCCTTTTTACGTGCATACCCAATGACACAGGGATAGAGATGCTGGGAGACTATCTAAAGCAAGATGGCGCATATGAGATCCATAAGATAGATTTATTGTGTATGCTTATGGAATTTATTCTTGACAATAACATTTTTATGTTTGAAGAAGGTATATTTAAATAAAGGGATGGCATAGCTATGGGCACCTCTTGTGCCAATAGCTATGCCAACCTCGTTATGGCAAAATGGGAGGAGATGAATATCATATGTTGATGATCTTTTCCTCCTGTGGGAGGGTACTGGTGATGAGCTGGCTCAATAGCTTGGTCAACTCAACAGTAGTACTGACTTTCTTAGTTTGACGGCTAGTAGCTCTACTGTAAGTATGGATTTTCTTGATGTTCGTATTACCAGGGGACTTGATGGCGCTTTTACTTCTGAAATCTATAGGAAAAGTTGCCATAGGAATACGTTTGTCCACAGACAGAGTATGCATCCTGGACACATTTTTAATAATGTTGTGAGAGCACAGATGTTAAGAACATCCAGATTGACAGCAGGTGACTCCACCTTCTCTTGTGAATTGAAACATATGGAACAGCAACTCCTTGAGAGGGGTTATAAGAAGAAAGAAATTAGCTTGGTTACAGCTCGAGCATATACATCTAGAACTCAAGAGGGTAAGCCATATTTCTCTTCACCCACTCAATTTTGCAAACAGAAAGTGACCAACTGCAATCTGAGAGTACCAGTTACTTATGACAGCAACATTAAATTGTTGAAGGACATCTATGCTAAACACTGGGATATACTTAGATCTAATGAGAGTGTGCAATCAATAGTAGAAGCCCCAAGATATATGCATAAGAACAAGAGATCACTTAAGAAATTGTTATGTTATCCAAAATTTAACTCCAACACTGATACACAGCTAAATATTGGTACATTTCCTTGTCGGGCATGTAACTACCGTCATTTGATTGACAGTAGTGCTGCATTTGAACATCCAGATATGCATAGAAAGATGTTTTTCAGAGCCAGAGCTAACTGTAACACAGTGAATCTAGTTTATTTAGCCTACTGCACGGTTTGCTACTGTTTCTACATTGGGATGACGACACGCAAGTTACGAGACAGGATGAGGGAGCATCAATATGATATCTCCAGGAGAGCTGGGACTAATGCTCTACCTAAGCACATCATGTTACTAGGTGCTCAGCACAATTTTAAGTTTATGGCTGTTGAAACAGTCAATGTGGGTATAAGGGGGGGGCGAGGCCCACATAGAACTAAGGTGGGAAGCAAAAAATTGAACTGGATTATTATAATGAAAGGTAATATGGGGAAAAGCCTCAATGACAAATTTTCTATTAAACCAGTTTTAATGAATAGGCCCTTAGCCAGATAGATATTAATTATGTTCAGTATTTTTATAATGATTTTTATGAATGAAATGTTCTATATATTTTTATGTATGACATGTTTTCATGTTTATATAATGAATTCTGAGCTGCAGTTTTTGGCTGTTGAATGAAATGCTTTATATGTTTTTATGAATTAAATATTTTTATGTTTATATAATGAGCTTTGAGCTGCATTTTTTGTGTGGCTTTAAGGGCTCTTGTTAATTCCTAATAGTTTTTGCATGCTAACTGGCTGCTTTGCTGTTTAAAAGTACTACAGTTTGGATCTTTATTTGTCTGATGAAGCAGCTGCTGCTGCGAAAGCACTTACTGTTTGTTCTACTGTTTGCTCTGGGATTAAATTCTTGAATTTTACTGCTGTGTTCCACTGCCTCCTTTGACTGTGATATTGTATAATTTATTTTTTGGAGGACTGGTTTACCTACACCATAGTCTTTGTTCTATGTTAACAAAATATAATCATTTGAATTTGTTCAATATTTTTTCTTTGTCTATTGATATGACTGTATATATATCTCATGCTTTTTTTTCTTTCATTCTTGGGTCCTCCCTAAAAATGGCACTGCCTAGTACAGCTAAGCTGGTCAACAAAATGTTAATAAATAAAACAAAATACAACTCAGACATTATACTTATTACCCTGCAATTAGGATCTTCACCTGCAAAAGAGTAAACAAGCCATACTATCCCTAGGGGAGAATGCTGGCTTACTAATGATCAATGTTGCCAAACACAGTCTCACAGCAACAAAGCCAACAGGACTAATTGCACAGACCAAACATCTTGTAAAGGAAAGCATTACTGAGAGGCTTGGTAGATCTCAATATAAAAACAGACACATTTTAGTCACCTACTGTTACACTTAGCTCACAAATCTCCAGTATGCTTCATAACTGTCTCCATCTCCACATTAGTGGAGGAGTAAAATATAAATCTTAGAGGGAGAAAGACTGCAAAATTAAGAAATTAGGAAGGAAGTCAAGTATAACAAAAACAAACAAACAGAAATGCATAAGCAAATCTTCTTTGATCTGATCTACCTACTGGGTACCATTCAGTACCAATGCTTAGTTAAGTCTCCTAAAATAGCCAAATTGCTCAAAATAAATATGTTCAACTAGAAGTAACAAATTCAATCAACTAAAACAGCAATAATGAATCCATGTGACGAACATGGTGTTTCTTCAACGTATGTTATGACAACAAAATACAAGATTAAAGATGCATTGAAAGCCCTGAAATTTTATATCACTTTTATAGAATAGCTTGGCTTTTAACATCTGTGGATGGCACATAGGGACCAAGTTTGGTGAAGTGTTGTAGATGTGGGCCAGCAGTATAGTTTAGCAACTTGAGAGGGACACACTGCACAGCTACTATGATGACAGGAAGGCTGAAATGGAAAATGAAAGAACCTAAAAGGCTAGTGTGGGTGGTGAGGGTGGAAGATGGTTGCATCAAAGTCAAGAGAGTAGAATCAGATATTATATTTTATTATTTTGTCTTTGTTTGCCAGGAAAGTCCAACTGGGTAATACCCATTTTCAGCGGAGGCCTGGGGAGAAAAGCTCCATTTGTTTATAATGCATTATACCAAGTTCCAGTTAAACACAGAGTAGTTACATTTCTATTTACATTTATGCACAAACAGTAGTTAAATTTACACATTAAAATTTTACGGAGATGGAAGTTAAAGAGAAAGCCCAAGTGCAACTTAGTGGATTGTGCAGGCAGCAGTTATGCATAATTATTAGTTATGTACTTACCATAACTTGGTATCTGTGTTGTCTTCTTTCATTCCTCCTCACGTATGGGTTATGGATCCGACCCTCGGATCAGACAGACGCATTTCTTCAGACTAGGATCCAAGTCTCGAGCTCCTTTCACTTCCCACAATGCCCCGCACTCCAACCAGCCTCCTCAGATTGAGTTTGCTGCCCATAAGAGCATAGAGAGCAGGGAAAGAAAGAAGGAAATGAGTATGCACCCATAACCAGAGGCTCAAAACAAGGAACAGCAGTTCCTAAGAAGTTCTCTCCAGGTCTTCTAGAACACTAGGAAGAGGGGTGGTGAGGTGGAATGAAAGAAGACAACACAAATAGTAAGTGATATTAAGTACATAACTAATAAAGCTGATGTTCTCTCACTCCTCCTCATGTATGGGTAGAGTCCCCAGCTATACAACTCCTGGGTGGTCTCAAGGAAGGATATGCCGGAGCACTGCAGAACCGAATGAAGCCCTGCTCCTGGAAACAAGGGGTAATCTGTAATGCGAGACAAATGTGTGAGCCTTTGACAAAATGGCTGCAGCACAGATATCTAAAGAGGCCCTGGAAGAAAAGGCGGATGAGGAGGAAATATGCCTGGTAGAGTGGGCCTTAAGAGAATGAGGTAGCTGTAATCCATTCTTGGTATAAATCAAGGTAATACAATTTGTAATCCACTTAGCAAGAGTAACCATCGAAACAGCCTGACTCACACATTGCCGGGAGAGAAGGACACAAATTTTTGTTCTGACTTTCGAAAGGATTTCGTCCTGTCCAGGTAAAAGTGTAACTGTCTGTGAACATCACGCAGAAGCAACAGATACTCTCCATCATTAGAGAAATTTGGGAAGAAATCGGTTAGTTGAATGGCCTGGTTGAGATTGGATTCTGTAGCTACAATGAGCATGAAAGGAGGATTGGTACAAAGGGACGCCCAATCCTTGTGGAAGACAATGTAAGGAGGCATAGAAGACCAGGCCTGAATCTCCCAAGATTCTTTTTGCTGCGGTGATGACAATGAGAAAGACTGTCTTCCATGAAAGAAACGTTAAGTCACAATCACCCATTGGTTCAAATGGTTTTTGAGTTCAGCTTTGCAATACCACAGTGAGATCCCAAGGTAGGGAAGGATTTTTTTTTACCAAAGGGCTGAGGAGGAAGACCCCTTTCAAGAAGGTCTTGCACAGCCTGGAAGTTAAGAAGGAATTGAAAACATTGCCAGAATGAAAATTAGAGATGGCTGTTAATTAAAGTTTGATGGTAGAAAAGCTGGCTCCTTTAAAAAGAGACGCCAAAAAAGGAATAGCTGAAATAGGAGTACAGAAAGGGCTGATATTCTCTTTAGAAGCCCAGAAAACAAATCTTTTCCATTTACTCTCATAGACTCTGTTGGTAGCAGGGTTTTGGAAGGCTAAAATAATGTCTTGGACGGGGGAAGCAAGCTTGGATCTTCTAACACTGGAAGTGGAGAAACCAAGTGGTCAGTTTGAGAGACACAAGATTGGGGTGAATACCCACTTCCGGGTGACAAAGGAGGACCGGTTTAGGTTCCAGAATCCATGGAGGATATTTCAGGTGAGACCAGAGGAAGGGGAATCAAATATGACAAGGCCAATAAGGGGCAAAGAAGATTACCGAGGACTTCAGATGCTTCTCTTTCTGAAGAAACTTTGGTATCACGGGGCAGAGGAGGATAAGCACAGAGGAGATTGAAGGGCCAATAGTGAGCACAGAGGAGATTGAAGGGCCAATAGTGAACTACAGTGTCCCTCAGGGACTCCAGAAGGGGGATCAGAGCAAAATAGTTGCTGCACTTGTTGTTCTGGGGGGATGCAAATAGGTAGCAACAAGGTTGGCCCTAGTGGCTGAAGATCATGTCTGTTACAGATTGGTTGAAGGACCACTCGTAAGGGGTCAGAATGGACTTGCTGAGCTTGTCTGCCAGGACAATGGATTTCTCCAGTATGTGGGTTTCAAGCAGAAAATTGGTGTGAAGACATCATGCATTCCCAAATCTTCGTGGCCTCTCCGCACAGCGGGTAAGAGAAGGTTTCTCCTTATTTGCTGATGCACCACACCACTGACGTGTTGTCTGTGTGAATCGCAATCATTCCTAGAGGGAGAATGTCCTGAAAGGCTTGCAACTTGAGGAGGACTGCTCATCTCCAAAACACTGACATGCAATCTGGTCTCTGTGTGTGACCATGTGTCTTGGACCATCTTTCCCTTGAAATGCCCCTCCCACCTCCACTGGGAAGCATCCTTGTCCACCGTGGCTGTGGGGGATGTAAGAAAAAAAGGTCTGCCTAACATCAGCCCTACAAATTAACTGCCCTAGAAATCCTTCCGTCCCTTTCCTGCCTCTCTTTTTGCCCCTTTTGTGCCACTAGGTTGTAGTGTTTACCAGTAAGTACCCACTTCTCTAGCTCAAGTAGCTCCTGGAGCTGATTTTACTCACAGCGTGCACTGCTGTGCTTGACTAAGTTCTTTTCAACAATTACCTAAATGGTCTCGTCAGCCTCAAAGTGTTGCTCTTGTCTTCTACAGTTACAGCAGTGTCTACCACTACATAAGAGTTACTCATAAAAAGAACAACAAAGTTGAACCTGATTTTCTGTTGCTCTCACCCCTGTACTGCTCCCTTTGGCCATATTAGAATCTCTCTGACTTACCTGCTCAAGGACATACCAAACTGATTGTTTTTTTTTCTTCTTTCTACTGCTTCCCCCAGTCGGGTCGGGTAGCGCACTGTGCCCAGGTTACAACTTGTATCCATTCCACCACTACGTATTTGCTATCCCTCCCCCCTCCCTATTCTACTACAACCAGGCTGTTTTTTTCCCCTCCCATTCCAATGGGAATCTATATGCAAGGGTCAGCTCTGACTGCTGCCGTTTTTAAATCTCTACAACCTCCACAGGACACATCTCCTTTTCCCAAGGTGTTGTGTGCTTGCCAGTAAGCGGTGTCATCTAATCATTTTTGTTATTTCCATCTTACATTAGCTGTTGCAAATGTTATTTAATGCTGCTAATTACTCTATTTGCAATTTACTGAAGCCTCACATTTTTATTTAACATGCAACTGAATTTTGTGTCTGCAATGCATTATATAAATGCATAACACCATTTTCCAAACTGCCTCTTCTGAATTACTATAACCTTAGTGAAAATACTGTAGATTCATAATATTAGGCTTGCGAAGTTGTTTTCACATATGATGCCTGGCAATAACTGCTACTGTTGATGATTAATAACCAGCTGATTTGCTAGGTTCCTGAAGCTGTGTTTACCTGTATTTTAAGATCTAGGTTTAGGTATGCTTACTAAGCTACTGTTTAGAAAGATGGGCAATGGCTTCCACTTGTCATTCTGCTACTGTGAAAGTGTGCCCTGTCCTTGGTCTGTTATATTTCAGATGTTTGAAAGCGCGCATCTGTATTCCTGTTACCTTTCTTTAATAGTTACTGCCCTGTTTGTTTTGTAAACTGTCTTATTCCTCCTTTCACCACTATATACCTACCTTAAACAGCTTTCTTCTCTAGTACTGCTCATCTTACTCTCCCCCTTCCTTACCTATCACTCTGCACTCGTAACCCCTTTATACCTACTGCTCTGCAATCCAGTCTTTACTTCATTCTCCTTGATATCAACCTTTCCTAGTCCACCTATCCTCCCCCCTTTTTTATTCTCTTTACTCTGAACTCCCTTTTGCTTCTGGTGCCTTAAAAAAGAAAAAAAAAACAAGCATTATTAAACTGTTTTTGTCTTCTTTTCAGCTTGCTCTACATCTGAAACTTACTGCTTTTCCCTTTAACCATCTCTATTCAGCCTTCTGTTGAACTGAGCCCTTCTGGGAAAAGTTTGAAAAGGTGCAGAACTGGATGCTCACTCCTACTGTGTACTACATTAGGTGTGTGCCTACTGTACTACCAATAAATATTTCAGTAGTTTTGTAACTTAGTGGCTCACACACTCGCTGGGACTGCCCTAGAAATCCTTCCGTCCCTTTCCTGCCTCCCTTTTTGTCCCCTTTCTGCCACTAGGTGGTAGTGTTTACCAGCAAGTACCTACTTCTCTAGCTCAAGTAGCTCCCAGAGCTGATTTTACTCAAGAGGGTGCACTGCTGTGCTTGACTAAGTTGTCTTCAACAATTATCTAAACAGTCACCTCAGCCTCATAAAGCATTGCTCTTGCCTTCTACAGTTACGGCACTGTCTACCACTAGAAGACCATTACTCATAAAAAGAACAAAGCTGAGCCTTATTTTCTGATGCTCTCAATCTCTCTGACTTACCTGCTCAAGGACATATCTAACGTTTTTTTTCTTCTTTCTACTGCTTCCCCCAGCTGGGCTAGCCTGGTCCGTTCACCCTCGCTTCGCTCTGGCTCTCTCCGCTCCTCTACCCCCATTCCCACACGCCCCCTCTTTCCTTTGATTTATAGCTAACCCTACCATGCCACTCCCCCCCACTCCAACAATCCACACATGGCCCACCCCCTCAACCTCACCCTCGCCACCTAACACTACCGGACTCCACCTCTATCCCCTCTCTGTTTCATCCCACTCCCCCTCTGCTTCTCTACCCCACCATACTACCCAAAATGCAGTTCCACTTCTGTATACTAACAAATACTCTTTTAATCCTGTTTCTCTCCCTAATCCACAACTATACCACTCTCCACATATACCATGTCAAACCCATCCATTCACCAACCTTTCCAATATCTACTTCTAGCCATCCACCCCACACCTTCTCTGACATTTGTTAACAACTGTATAACTCTGCCTATCTGCTTGCCTCTTTCAAACACTTACACACTCATTGTCCTAATTCCCCTGCATCCCGACTTCACAAACTGGCTACCAAACCAAAACATATTATGCTACACTCCATCACAGAAACCAGGCTGTGTGCTGACATCCATCCCAAGCCAGGTCCCAATAACACCCCTTCCACTCCACCCACCTCTGCTTACTCTTCTCATTCCCACTCACACTCCCATCCCTACCCCCCTCTCCCAAAAACCTAAAACTCTGACTAGCTATTCATCAATTTCAATCTTCGTAGCATAATGAACAAAGCCACCGAATTTCAAGCCACCTTATCCACCTACTCCCCTGACATAGCAGTAATAACAGAAACCTGACTGAAGCCCCACATCAAGGACAATGAGATTACCCCAAATAGAAAGAACATTATTAGACTAGACAGACTAAACAAAAGAGGCGGTGGAGTAGCTGTACTATTTAAAGACAACCATAAAGTTGAAGAACTACAGTGCTCCCCACCAAACCTACCCAACTCAGACTCTAACCACACGCCTTATAATAAACCTCAACAAAACAATAATTATCATAGTTTGTTACCTCCCCCCAGGCAACAACCTACCAATCATTGAAGAGCTGCTTTCTTGGACTGCCAACAATTTCAACCAGGAAACAATTACTCTGGGTGATTTCACCCTTGATTGGCAAACCTGCACATCCAAAAACCCATCTAATTTCCTCAATCTCTACAATTTCACCCAGACCATAAACTGTCCAGCTTGCACTGACAAACATACCAGACAAACATTAGACTGGATACTAACCAACGAACCCAACCTAAATTACACATCTGGTTGCCTCCCACTCCCAGTGACCACTCCCTTACCTTTCTATACAGAAAATGTGTAAACACACATCTCCTACAAATATATCAGTTACAAAAAAAAAATATTAACAAAATTCTCCAACAATGCGATTGGTCCCCACTTAAGTACCTTCAGCTAGACCTAGCAGTTCAGTTTTTCAACTCAAACTTCCTTAACATACTCAATAATCTAGCTCCAACTAGGAAAGTTCTCAAAATCCAAGCCTCTGCCCTGGTTAAACACTGAAACTAAACTTTTACTCAAACAAAGGGATAGAGCCTGGTCAGCTTACCTTTCCACCAAAAACAGATCTAACCACACTACTTATGACTACGAAATCAAGCAAAAAACAAATCAAAGTAGACAAGTAGTCAAAATTCCTAACATGCCAGAAACACCACCTTAACAACCCCCGAAACCTTTGGGAAAACATAAACCATTTCCCATGCCCTGGTCACACCCCTACCCCAACCCCATTAACAACAACAGGATCTGATGGACATGCTCCACCTCAAAAAATCCAAATCCATCAGGACCACGAGAGCTAAAGACTTAAACCTCGGCACAAGTATGAATAGGACATGCTGGAGGGATAGTTTCATAACCCAGAGGCTTCCCATGCTTTGGAACAGGATCCCAGTTCGTATTAGGCAGTGCCCCTCACTGACTCTTTTCAAGAGAAATCTTGATGAGTGGATGGGAGATCGTAAGTTTACCCCAGGGGTCACATCTGTGTCACTGCTAGACAGGGGCACAGTAAACTAATTATATTATATAAGGGGACCTTCATTGTGTCACTACTAGACAGAGGCACAGTATTCTAATTTTATTCTGTACAATTTTTGTACCATTTCATGGGGTGGCAAAAGCCACATCACTATGGCTAGGCTTACAAATGCCCCAGGGCAGATAGCCTAGTACTATACTATGAAACTGTGAAACAAACAACTCTGATCCCATCGCAACTCAAATCCACTCCCACTTCATAAACTCCATAACCTCTCTAACAAATACACCCCTCACTCTTCCCACCCCTACTCTTTGTAATCCTAACAATTTCTCCTTCACTTCCTTTCAAACAAGCTACATAAAATTACTCCTTGTTAAACTAAAACCCTGCTGTCTGGCAGTAAATCAGCTTCCCAACGAATTTCTAAAAATTGCAGCCCTATCTACTGCCTACCCCATATCTATCTTGATTAATCGTTCAGCTGCTGAACACTATGTCCCACTTCTCTGGAAAATTTCCCACATCATCCCTCTCCACAAAGGTGGTCCTTCCAAAGACCTAACAAGCTTCTGCCCTACAGCCATTCTTTCCCCACTAGCAAAAATCTTAGAAAAATGTATCCCCAAACAACTCCTTAACCATTTCCTTAGCAACAATCTCTTATCCAAGTCGCAACACGACTTCAGACCTAAACATAGTACTGCAACTGCTCTAATCACTTTTACCAACACCATTCAACATCTCCTAAATGAAGGCCAAGCTGTCTACTCTATCTTTCTTGACATGATAAAAGCCTTTGACACCATTTCCCACCAGCTTCTACTCAACAAACTCTCAACATTCGGCCTCTGCTCATCTTCTCTGTCCTGGCTCCTCAGCTCTTTCCAATCAGCAGCAAGCCACCAAATGGGAAAACTTTTAGTTATGTACTTACCATAACTTTGGATGTATGGGATCCATCTCGCCTACATTCATGACAGATGGGGTTCGGAGCCGATCCATCGGCTCCGACTCGGCAACTTATATACTAGCACGAAGTCTCTCATTGGCTGGGCTACACCCTATCCCAGGATGCACTACACCTGCTTCCCCAGATCCTGTTTGTTCGCTTTCATACACTCATGTAAACACAGAGACACTATAAGTCACTATAACCAACTAAAGTTCTTCAAGAAAGAACGCCAAGAAAAAGTGACTACAGCTCCTCTAAATCCAAATGGCAGGGGGAAGGAGGGTGGGTACTTATGAATGTAGGCGTGATGGATCCCATACATCCAAAGTTATGGTAAGTACATAACTAAAAGATGTAATGGGATCCTATCTCGCCTACATTCATGACAGATGGGACAGCGTCCCTAGCACCTACATCCCGGGTGGCTCATTGGAACACACTCCTGAGAACCGTGGAACCAAAGGAAGCTCTGCCTCGAGAAACCACATCCAACTTGTAATGAGAAATAAAAGTGTGCGGAGAAGTCCAGGTTGCCGCAGCACAAATATCATCTATGGATAACTTGGAGTGAAAAGCTACCGAAGTAGCCATTGCCCTGGTAGAATGAGCCTTGACTGGAAAGGGAAGGTCTTTATTGGAATGTGAATAAACAAAGGTGATACAATCTTTAATCCATTTTGATATGGAGGCTTTTGATACTGGTTGACCCAATTTGTTCGCTGCAAAAGAAACAAACAATTGACTTGATTTTCGCATTTGAGCGGTTCTATTCAAATAAAAACGTAACTGTCTATGTACGTCCAATTGATGCAAAGTATATTCTGCATTATTGGAGAATTCTGGGAAAAAACAGGGAGTTCTATGGTTTGTTGCAAACAGAAAGAGGAGGCCACCTTTGGAATAAATGCAGGGTTCAATTTCAATGAAACTCTATGTTTGTGAAAAATCAAATAGGGAGGATCAGAACAAAGAGCTTGAAGTTCTGAAACTCGCCTAGCAGATGTTATGGCTACTAAAAAGGCCGTTTTCCAAGACAGAAATTTTAAATCACAAGTAGCAGCTGGTTCGAAAGGACGGGCAGTTAGGGCAGCAAGAACCATATTCAAATCCCAAGGAGGAACAGGATGAGATAAAGGAGGCCTAAGGAGCCAAGCCCCTTTAAGGAATGCCTTACAAAGTTTGTGAGACATCAATGAAGGTTCAAAAGAAGCATGAAAATTAGAGATTGCCGCTAGCTGAACCTTAATGGTAGAAACTGAAGAGCCCGACTGAAAAAGGAAGGCCAGAAAATTCAGAACCTCCGATACTGGAGCAGTGAGAGGATCTATACCTCGTTCTTGAGCCCAGAAGGCAAACCTTTTCCATTTACTGGAATAAAGTTTGATGGTGGAAGGTTTATGGGAAGAAGACAGAATGTGGACCACATCCGGCGAGAGAGCATTATCTCGGACTAAGGATGGAAGTGGAGTAGCCATGCTGCCAACTTCAGGGACCTGAGAGACGGATGAGGCCGTCCTGACTGATGAGTCAACAGGTCTGGCACCGGATCCAGAAACCATGGACCTTCTATTGCATGCCTCTGTAGGAAAGGGAACCAAACTTGACGAGGCCAGTGCGGGGCAATCAGAATCATCTCGCTCTCCATGTAAATGGCCTTCTGTATCACCCTCGGTAGGAGGGGGAACGGAGGGAAGGCATAGAGAAGACCGGGGGGCCAAATGTGAGTCAGAGCGTCCCTGGGAATCTGTCCCTGAGAAGGGAACAGTGTGAAGAACTCTCTGCATTTCGCATTGTGAGGGCTGGCAAACAGGTCGCAGCAAGGAAGACCCCATCTGTCGAAGATTTTCACAGCTATACTCTGATTGAGGGACCACTCGTGGGGCAAGAGAATGGTCCTGCTTAATCTGTCCGCAATCACATTGGACTTCCCCGGTATGTGCGTTGCCATTAGAAAGCAGTTGGTAGCTACCGCCCAGTGCCAAAGTCTCATGGCTTCTCTGCATAGTGGGTAAGACCTGGTACCACCTTGCTTGTTTATGTACCATACTACTGACATGTTGTCGGATAGGATAGCAATTGGGCCCTGTGGGAGAGCGTGATGGAGAGCTTGGAGTACCAATAGTACCGCTCTCATCTCCAGGACATTGATATGCAAATGCGTTTCCTGGATCTGCCATGTGCCTTGGACCGACCTGTCCAGGTAATGACCCCCCCACCCTACCTGGGAGGCGTCCGTGGTCACAGTGGCAACGGGACATTGAGGAATAAAGGATCGCCCCTAGTCGAGATTTGACTGTAGAAGCCACCAACGCAGATCTCGACGGCAACTTTCTGTGATTATGATTAAGTGGTTCAAGGGCAGTTCCTGATAAGACCATTGAACCGACAGTAGCCATTGTAGGATTCGCATGTGAAGTCTGGCCAAGGGAACTAGAAGTATAGTCGACGCCATCGAGCCCAACAGTTGTAGAATCCGATGGGCCGGGGCTCTTTGTAAGTGAAGGCAGGATTTGGCTTGATCGTGTAAGATCTGAATTCTTGCTGCCGGTAAAAAGGCGCGCATTCTTTTTGTGTCTAAGTCTGCCCCTATGAAAGTAATACGCTGAGAAGGCTGTAGTACAGATTTTTGCAAATTGAATGTGATCCCCAAGAAACGGCCCAAGGTGAACGTGGCTCTGAGCGCTTGGAGAAGTAGATGCTCGGAGGTGGCTGTAAGGAGCCAGTCGTCTAGATAAGGAAACACCTGGAATCCCATACTTCTCAGGTGAGCAGTTACCACTGCCAGACACTTGGTGAACACCCTGGGGGCTGTGGTGAGACCAAAGGGCAGTGCTCGGAATTGGAAATGACTGGCTCTGAGGCGGAAGCGTAAATGTCTCCTGGACTCTTGAGCTATGGGAATATGATAGTAAGCGTCCTGGAGATCTATTGAGCACATCCATGCATCTTTTCCAGCAAAGGAAGGATAGAGTGAAGAGTGACCATTCGGAATTTGGACTTCTTGACGAAACGATTCAATGAACTGAGGTCCAAAATGGGCCTGAAGTCCCCTGTCTTTTTTGGTACCAAAAATAATTTTGAGTAAGTTCCTGATCCGATCTGGTCGATGGGGACAGGCTGGATGGCTCTTTTTTCTAGCAGCTTTGAAATTTCTAATGCTGCCTGATCCCGCTGACTGGGTGGTACGTCCAGGATTTCCCTTAAAGAAAGGGGGGGTTTGTTGAAGGGGATGATATATCCTCCGGTAATGCGAAGCACCCACTGATCGCTTGTTATGGATTCCCAAGCTTGTGGGTGCGCCGTAAGCGACCCCGACTGGCTCGAGTTGCACAGTCGGGCAACAACTCAGGAACGCTGGTTGTATGAAGAACCACGAAAGGAATCGCGGTCTCCAGAGTTACGGGGGCCTCTGCCACCTCTGGGGCGGCGTCTTCCAAAATTCCCCCCCCCCTGCCTCTGGAGGGGGAATCACTGGGTGGAGTAGAGAAAGACTTTTGGGATTTTTTAAACCACATTTTCCCTCCTCTCCCAGCCTTGGGATAAGGCCTGGAAGGAGCGGAATAACGGGCCCCAACGGCAGTCAAAGTCTTGCCCTCCTGCTCGCACCGAGTTAGTGTGTCCTTCACCTTGGGTCCAAACAAAGATGACCCATCAAAGGGGGCGTCGGCGAAGGAAGACTTGAAGGCCTCCGTAAACGAACACAAGCGTAACCAGGCTTGTCTCCTAAGGGCAACGCCTGTTCCCGCTGCTCTACTCGCTCCATCGGCCGCATACGAGATGAGCCGCATGGACGAGTTAACAATAGAAAAAAGAGTATTCATCTGTGCGCCAACAGTCGAGGCCAGCGCTTCAGGTAGATTACCAACAAGGGAGTCATTTAGCTCTTTGAGAAGATCCCTTTGGAGCCTCGTAAAATGACATAAATAATTCAGCGACCGTAAGGTAAAGGCCGCTGAGGACAGGGTACGCTTCCGCATCCTATCCATACTCCTAGAATCCTTATTAGGAGGATGAATAGACGTCGAAGCCTCTGCCACGTCCTGCTGTGTGGCAGAAGCCACCACCAAAGCATCTACCGGTACACCCTTTGTGAGAAATTCTTTTTGTGGGGGAGCTGACAAGAATTTATTGGGCCTGGTAGGCACCGGTTCCACGGAATCAGGGTGTTCCCACACCCTTCGAGAAACCAAATCAAGGAGTTCATCGAAGGGCGGAGACACCCAGGAGGTGGAGGGCTGGGCCCCAAAGGCCTTGAGGAAGACTGACTCCTCAGCTGAAGGGGTTTTGGCTTGCCAGTCACCTCTCTGTCTCAGAATCTCCAAGATATCTGAGAAGGAGATATCATCCGAAGATGATTTGGGGGACCCTTCCGCATCATCGAGGTCAGTATCCGATGTAATAGACTCATCTTGGGAGTCTACGTGCTTCCTCTTACACAATTTCTTCCATGGGGGTTCGTCCGAAGCAGTTTCGGACGGACCACCCGGAAGAAGGGAACCCCCGATAGGGGTATCCTCAGGCCCTGGGGCCCCGCTGCCGGGGGGCTGAAACGCAACAGAGGCACCAGTCTCCAAATCTAGGGATGGTGAGGCAGAGTCTAGTTGAACCGGCAAAGGCATGGCCAGCGCGCTCCTCATGGCCTCAAAGGCCGGACCTCCAGAATCCGAGGAAGTCACTGGTCTAGAGGCCACGATGGCACTGGGAATTCCAGCAGCCGATGCTCCGAGAGGAAGACTAGGCACCGAAGCACCTAATCCCAAAGTATTCCCCTCGGGCCCGGCTGTAGAGGTCGCAGTACCAAACCCTGAACCGGAGGACAGGGTAGGAAGCATAGTCGGAGCCGAAAAGCCTGATAGGGGCCTCTGCTCCGACCATATGGCTCCACCTTGCTCCACCACCACCGGCTCCAACAACTCAGAGGAGTTTGGAGGAGGAATCAAATGTGTCGGGGATCGGCTCAAGCAAACTGTGCTGGAGCCGAGACCATTTTAGCAAACACTGGAGATTGGAAGAGCCTCTGTAAAACCCTATCCAGGTCCGAATCTGATAGTCTCGAGGATTTAGAGGAGGTAGACACTCGAGAAGACTTTCCTCTCGGCTCCGAAGGAGAAGGGGACCGGCTCCGAAACGGCTCCAATACTGTCGGCGCCGACACCACCAACTCATGGACCACCATCGGCGCCGAAGAAGCCTTCTTCGGAGCCGAGGGGGAAGAGTCTGAGCTGCACACTTCCACCGGCTCCGAAGCCATTGGAGCCGATGGAGGTGATTCACCTCTCGATACTCCAGCTTGCGGCTCAGAAGACAATGGAACCGAAGTAGGAGGTATCGAGGCAGACTCTTCGACCCTCGGCTCCGAAGTCAGTGGAGCCGAGGAAGAAGAGGTCAACTTTTTCTTTTTAGAAGTCGGCTCCGACGGACTTGTCGGAGCCGACGATCTTTTCTTTTTGGAAGCAACAGGAGGATTCAAAGCTTCCTCAAAGGAGGGTTTAATAAGCCCTTTTAGAATGAGCTTGTTCTTTCGTTCTTGAAGAACTCTAGCTGAAAAAGCGTGACATACACTACAAGTCTCTTGTAGATGTTTCGGCCCCAAACAATAAACACAAATAGAATGACTGTTAAGGACATTTTGTAACTGCACCGAGTGCATTTTTTAAACCCTGACTTTTGTTCTTTCGACATAGTACAGGTACTACCACAAAAAAATTTACCACAAAGTAAGCAAATAATGACAAAAGGCACCAACTGGAAAGCGCGAGACACACTGGCGCAAAATTTACCTCACAAGCAACAGGCACACAGAACAACGGCCCAAAACCCTCTAATTTAAACGGGCTTGGCCCGAAAAGCAAATAACCACAAAGGGAATTGAAAAGTACACAAAAAATACACAAGGGTGGGGCAAAGGCCCTCTAACTAAAACGGGCCTTGCCCGACTGAAAACAGGAATAAACACCAGACGACTCAAGCACTCAAAATCACAAATATAATAAAGAAGCTGTTAAAACAGCTGTTTGGTTAATATTTAACAAAAAACCCCAAGGTCAAGGACCAATAAAGGTACAAAAACAATCACTTCGCTCCAGCCAAGTCGAGACCACGTCCAGCTTGTAAAGCGGCAAACGAGATCTGGGGAAGCAGGTGTAGTGCATCCTGGGATAGGGTGTAGCCCAGCCAATGAGAGACTTCGTGCTAGTATATAAGTTGCCGAGTCGGAGCCGATGGATCGGCTCTGAACCCCATCTGTCATGAATGTAGGCGAGATAGGATCCCATTACATCACTCTTTTCCCCCTACTCCTCAACTACGTTGGTGTGCCCAAAGGCTCTATTCTTGGTCCTCTCCTCTTCATCTTATTAACAAATGACCTCAGCTCTGCTACCAATCTAGCTACCAATCTAGCCACCATTGTCCAATATGCTGATGCAACCCTTATATGCTCTGCCCCCTCTCCCCTACAACTTCAATTAAAAATGCAATCATTTTTTCAAAACATAGAAAAATACCTGTCCGAACATCAGCTTATCTTAAACCCTAATAAAACTAAATGAATAATCTTCAAACATAAAAAATCTAAACCATGTCAATCTTCTCCTCAAACAGAGCCAAAATTGAACCCACAACCCATACTAAACTCCTAGGTATCACTATTGATGAGACTCTAACTTTTGAAAAATATGTCTTTGGCAAGCAAAAGTGCACATTAAGCTTGGCACGTTATACAGGACCAGCCCATATCTTACCCACAACACCAGGCTTGCCACTGCCCGATCTCACCTTCTTTCTTCACTACTCCATGGATCTCATATTCTCACTAACTTTCAAAATGACTGACCTAAATCATCTAGAATCTTGTTATAACAAAACTGCCAAGTATGCCACCAATGCCTCACACAGGACTCACCAATGTACTGTGCTTTCTCAGCTAAGCTAGCTATAACTCCCAAACCTTTTAGCTCTCAACCAACTTACTATGACCCACAAGTTAATCCACCAACCCACAAACTGTCCTGCTCTATCTAATCTTGTCCAGCCTAGTCACAATTCCAGGCCCCTCAGATCCTCCAATAAACTTATGGTAAAGGTCACCCACTCCTGCAACTATTATGGTGACTGTCTCTACTCCAACAAAATTACCAAACTCTGGAATACCTTCCCTCAAACCGTCACTAAAAGCACACATCCTCATGAGCTCAACTACTACATAACTACCTAGCTGCTCATTGGCTCTGTGCCTGTCATACTCTAGGCTATCTACTCTTATCCTATCCCTCCCATTTCCACTCTACAAAAGTCTACATCCTCTTACCATAATTTCTCTCCCCTGATCCACCTCAAAGTGTTGGCACCCCTAAGAATACTCTGTACCTAAAGATGTATTTTGTTTGACTTTGCAATACTCAACTCACTATTTTCATATGTAACATTCTGTGCAAGTAATATGTTTTTGTATTGTACCATTTTTCATGCTCTGTAAATAAGCTTGTAACTTAATTTGTGTGTTTTAGTATTCATATGTAAATAGTCATATGCACATTTGTACTGTGTTTGATATTGTAGAATACTGTTTTTCTGGAGCTTTTCTCCCCGGGCCTCCGCTGAAAACAGGCTCCTGGCCCAGTCGGACTTTTCCCGGTTAACAAATGTAATAAATAAATAAAATAATCAGGTCATCCGACAGCAACCACCATTGCAGATGCCTTCAACAAAGCAGTCAGCTTGACAGGATCAGACAGGCTGGTAGAGTATATACCACTGAACAGCCAGGGTCCATTAAAGGACTCACAAAATACCTTGCAAGAGGGACTAATGGGTTGACAGCTGCCGTGGAGAAGCTCTATTCAAGATGGTTCAGATATGATCTCTCAAGGTTTAAGCACAATGAGGGAGAAGAGCAGCAATCTGGTTCACTGCATCCAAGGAAGCTCCAATGAATTCTAACGTCTGCACAAGAGATAGGCGTGACTTTGCCAAATTTATGGTGTCTCCCCAAATGATTGCAAGTTTGAAGAAATAATCCCTGGCCTGCAGAAGCTGACACCTGGTTGGGGCAGTAAAGAGCCAGTCATCCAGATATGGAAACACCTGGAATGCTTGCAGTCTCAGATGAACCACAACTACTGCCATGTATTTGGTAAACACCCTGGGGGTACTGTAGTAAGTCCAAAGGGCAGAGCTCTGAAATGAAAATGACCATCGCCCAGCCGAAGTGCAGATGACTTCTGGAGTCTCTCTCTATTTTAATGTGATAGTATCTATCCTTTAAGTCCAGTAAGCACATCCAATCATCCTTCCACAGCAGGAAGAATGGACTGAACCATCACCATTCAAAACTTTTCCTTCTTTATGAACAAATTTAATTTGCTTAAATCCAAAATGGATCGCAGGGCCCCAGTTTCCTTTGACACTGAAAAGAAGCGAGAGGAAGTTCCAAATCCTCTTTGTCCAGTCGGGAACTCTTAGATGATTCTTTTTTGCACTAGATTTAGAATGTCTGCTACTGCGAACTTCCTCTGACAGGGTGGAACCTCGGGGAGCCTCTTTTGCCTCTCTGGAGTAGGAAAGAGAAAGGGAATAACACAGCCTCTGGATATAATCTTTAGCACCCACTTGTTTGGTGTTAGATCAGTCCAGGCGGTAGGGTGCAGAGAAAAATGAATCCAGAGATCAAGTAGTCTGGCAGCGCATCAGGAGCGCTGGTAGGGCCCATCAAAGAAAGGTTCCCTGAAGCCCCGATTCTGTGGACCCCCTTTGCCTCTGGAGTGGCATCTCCCATTGAAACTTCCTCCTCTGCCCCTAGAGGAAGAATCCCTGCGTTGATCTTGGGAAGACCCCCTGGGAGTTTCGGAACTAGGTTTTCTTTCCCCTCCACTGGTTTCCAGAAAAGGTCCATTGTGGAGTGCAGAACTTGACCCCAATGGCAGATAAGGTCTTTCCTTCTTGCTCGCTGTGGGTTAGGGTCTCTGACGAATGGACCAAAAAGCAAGGATCCATCGAGGGGGTTAAATGACGCCACAAAATCACAAAGCCTCATCCAGGCATGTCTCCAAATAGCAATGCTTCAGCCGGCTGTCCATGATGCACCTTCTGTGGAATAAGAAATCAGCCTCAAGGAAGAATTGGACAAAGACAAAAAAGAATGGTCAGTCGGGGGGGGGGGGGGGGCTTCTTGAAGTCCTCCGTCAACATGGTCTCTGCCAGAGAGTCTGATGGCTCTTTCATCAGTTCCCTCTGCAAATGAGTAAAGTGCACCAGGTAATTCAACGCTCAACATTCTTACCAAACCTCTCCATCGCTCTGGACTCCGTTCGGCGGATGGACAGTGGAGCACTGTTCAGCTAGTTCCTTTTTGGTAGTTGCTGCCACAACCATGGCATCCACTGGAATACCCTTGGTCCAAAATGGTCTGGCCTTGGGGGGGGGGGGATAAAAATGTGTCTGGGTGCTTGGTGATTAGTTTGATGGAGTCTAGCTCCTTCCATGCCCAGCTGGACACCAAATCCATGAGCTTGTCTCCTGTGGTAACTACCCAGAATATATATGCCTGTCCTGAAAGCCTCCAAAAATACAGACTCCTCCGAGGAAAGGGGCTGAGCTGACCAACCTCCTCTTTGCCGCAGAATTTCTAAAATGTCTCCAAAGGAGACTTCCTCCAGTGGTGATCTGGGGGATCCTTTCCCTTCATCGAAGTCCATGATCTCGGTGACGGACTCCAAGGGGGAGTCAATGAGCCTTCTCTTGTATGACCTCTTACGAGAAATCTCCTCTGTGGGATGTTCAGGGAAGGTCTCAGAAGAGGAGGGGGCTCCCTCTGGGGGAAGTGTTTGGAAGCCAGTCTGGAAGTGTTGACTCGGGACAAGAATGACTGGCTCAAGTCACTGATCCATGCGAAATCGACAGGATCGGTAATAGCTTAAAGAGACCAGATCCCTATAGCTACAGAAAGCCCCATCACTTGGAATGCCAAGGGACCCAGTGAATCCCTCCCCAGTTCCACCGGAGCAGAGGCTGGAGAAGAAACGAGGGCTGGGATCCCAGAGCATCCCTGGTAGAATTGGACCCGAACTGTCCAGTACTGAAGTGCCTTGAAGGAGAGACTTCAAAGTTGGAGTCAGAGCTAAACCCCTCCACACGGATGCGACTGGGACATCCTGGATCCAAGACCCTCTGCAATTTGAAGACAATGGAGTCAAGAAGGTCAAGGCAATGGTCAGAGTGGAGGAAGGCAAGCTCCTTACACTCCACCCTGGATCCCTCGGTTGGCTACGATCCTGAGACTCTGAAGCCGAGGAACGGATTAGAGAAAGAGACTGAACTTGGAGGGAGAGAGAGAGAGAGAAAGAGAGAGAGACTTGAAGAACCCATAGGGGATGGTGCAGAAAAGATGCCACCTGGATCAGAGTCTTAAGAATCTTCCTAATCATCCTCTCCACATTGGCCTCTGAAAGATTTCTACAGGACCCTGACGAAGCAACTGATGGGGGCCTGGAGTGCATAGTGGGAGTTTGCTGCAGCCTGAGGGAAGGGGCTGACTTGATACCCAGCACCGGTGAGGGATCCCTCATTGTAGGATCTGTAGACTTAGGATCAGAGGTAGGAGGAGCATTTTCTGGAGAACTAGAAATCAAGTAACAACCAGACAGATACAAAGACAGCTTCGTATCCGCCAGAGCTGAAATAGGTTTAGGATCTGAAGTGGTCAGATCAGAGGGTCTCGTAACCTTGTCAGGTGGCTTCGAAGATGCCTTTGAGGATTTAAGAGGACACCTCTTGGAGTCGGAGGACCCAGCAACACTCTTGGGTGGGGGTTGAACCCCTGGAGAGGAACTAGAAGTGGGGAAAAGGCCCTTTAGAATCATCTTGTTCCTGTGGTTGGTTAAAGCCCTGGGATTGAAACTCTCACAAATAGAGCAGGCTAACCGCAGATGCTCCAGACCCAGAAAGTACACACACAAAGAATATGCATTGGAATGCAGGAACTTACGGCTGCATCTGAACACCAGTTGAAGCTGGAGGGTTTCTCAAACATAAAAACACACAACCTCACACAACACACAAGGAAAAAAAGCAGGAAGAGAACAACCAGAGTGAAAAAAACAACAGCACACAGCTAGACTAACTAATCTAGCACAGCTGTTAACTGCTACTTTTTTTTTTATACAGGACAATAAAGGGAAATAAGGGAGCGACAACTAACTAACAGCTACCCAAAAGTGCAGAACACAAGAACCAACTGCTGTTAAGGCAAGGGAAAAGGCTAAACACCACACACAAGAAAACAGGAGGGGAGGAAAGTAAGGCTAGAACAATAAAAATAAAGACAAAGTCACTTATCTGAAGGGGAAAAAAAAAGAAAATCCACTAGACTGCTCTGCTGGTAGTAAACAAGATCTGAGGAGGTTGGTTGGAATGCGGGGCATTGTGGGAAGTGGGAGGAGCTCGAGACTTGGATTCAAGTCTGAAGAAATGTGGCCGAGTTGGATCCGAAGGTCGGATCCATACCCCATATGTGAGGAGGAATGAAAGGACGGCGCAGTGATGCAGCAGTACCATTGTCGCCTCACAACAAGAGATTCTTTGGTTCGATTCTCGGCTGGGGTGCCTTCTGTGAGGAGTCTGCATGTCCTCCCTGCGTTCGTGGGGGTTTCCTCCCACATCACAAAATCATGCGTCTGGAGCGTTTCTCCCCAGGCCTCCACTGAAAATTGGTTTTGTTCCAGGTCGGACTTTCCCGGTAAACAAATGTTAAATAAGAGACAACATCAAATATATTGTTTCGGCATTTCAGTGAGAGATTGAGTCTATTCGGTTTAAGGAGAGTATTTTAAGAACATTGTATACTGAGCACAAAGTTTGAACTTTGAGATGAGCATGTACAGGACCAGAACTGGTTAAGATGTTGTTTAACTCATTAACCCAGACTACCGTCTCATGGTGCCTTTGTGCTTACATCTGAGCACGCTGTGAGATGGTAGGAATTGCATGTAGTTACACCCAAGTGCCTTCTAGCAGCGCAAGTAATTTTGCAGTCATATTATTCCTCCACTGCTGAAAATTAAGTTGAAAAAGTAACTGAACTTTGTCAGTTACCTTGTCAACTTAATTTTAGTGTGGAGGTACATTGTGTTCACATTTGTCTTTCCCAAGAAACCCGGCTTAAAATGCAATAACAGTTATACCCATCAGGACAGGAATAAACACTATTGTTTAAAGGGAGAGTGTCAAAGATCCAACTTCCAGAACACGTTCATTTTTGTTTTTGACCAATGCATAGTATAAGTGGAATAAAGTGCATCTTTGTGTCTCTTTCTGCACCCTTCTCCACTTGCTTTTTTACAATTTCATTATTTTAACTGCAGGAGCGTCCCGCTCTCCATCTGACTAGGTAGTACCACCCTCAGTGTGACATCAGCATATACACCCCTTCCCTACCCTCAGCTCTTTAAATCTGACCCTACCTAACCTTTCCCAGGATTATTTTCCTTCCCTTGGGAAAATGAACATAACGTTGCCTTGGTTCCTATAATTTCATCTAAGGAAGCATTTTGTCCAATTGAATAACTTTGTGGGCAAGTTCAAAGCACTTTTGTGCGCCAATCCCTTGGTCTAACTACCTGCAAGAAGTGCAATAGAAATAGAAATGTTGCTGATTGCCATTTTTTTTAGTGTAAGGCATTTTTGCTTAAACCTAACTGATGTTCAGTTCTGTATGTGGTCTTCGCTTTTTGCAAAGGTTTGCTAAACTGTAGCCGTTTGATAAAAAAAAAAAAAAAATGTATGCCACTGTGTGGCAATGTATTGCACAACTGGTTGGCAGACCCACTGCTGTGTTCTCCAAGGATACTGTTGTACAGCACCTCAATTCAGTGCAGCCATATGCGTACATATTCCCTGTAACAAGGGCAACATCCATTCAGTTTATGAGTTTCTGTGGTCAATTTTCCTCAGCTTTTTGTTGATAGTATCCAGCATGTATTGCTTATGTCTCCCTTTCTCATTATGACTTTTGAAAGGTTGATTTGTGACCAGGGTATATGTGTTGGAAAGATCTGGAGATGTAGTCAGCACGAGTACCACTCTAATAGGAAACCTCATTATAGAATTCATTTGTTTCAGCTCCCATTTGTAAATTGACTTCGGGAAAACATCGCTCATGGCTGCAAAGACACCAATATGCATCTCATGCAATGAAATCTGGGACTTGAACCCATATTTAAAAATGGGACATCATTGCAAAATTAATTTCTACACATCCCAAACCTTCAGAATGATTTTGCTGACAACATGCACCTTTTTCCAGTGATGTGTGATTGTAGAATTAGTAAATGTAAGTCAAGGAGTTGGGGGGATCCCACATATCAAGGGTATGGGAGGGGGGCTTGTCCCTTGAAAAAAGACTGTTTTAAGTTTGCTGCATGTGATTTTCAGAAGAAAAACAAGAACTGCTTTGGAGAGGTGATACATGACTTGGGCAACATTTTTTAGCAAAACGTGGACTTTCTGTTCATTTAATTGCAGCCTGTATAGTAGTCCAGTGTTCCTTTATTTTTGCTGTGCTTATAGTAGGGGATAGAGAAGAGATGGTATTACTACTTTTACTGATTTACTCAGATGGTGATGACTCAGTCTTGCATTACACCTGCACCTGTAATGTATTGAAAGCTTGCTCAAGTAGGTTATGTGCCGCAATTATCACCCTTATCTGAACATGCAGAACCTTCCAGTAATTAAATGAAAGTAATTATCACATTATTAAGTGACAATATGTGCAGTATGTAACCCTGAGTTATTATCACCAGTCAGGTAAAATCTTCAGCAGCTGCCACCGTTACTCACATTACTAAAAGTTGTTATCACACTGATGAATGCACATGACAGAGTTTGGTTTCTGTTCTGGCCTGCATACGCATGGTTTCAAGGATGCCACTGTTCCTGAAAGGACACATGCAGAAAAAAAGGTCTAGCCAAGACTTTTACCTTTCTCGTGTATGCCCTCTCTAGCTCTCCTGTCATACTCCCTCCCTCCCTTCAGGTAAAGTAAGTTTATTTGGTCAGGGCAAGAGACAATACATTAGCCCTTTAATTCCTTATGTCCATTGCTGAAAATGATACATGGAAATGGAAAAAGCAGGGGGAAGGCAGACTGCTGACACTGAAGGAAGTTGTGAAACAATAGTGGTATCAGCCATATGGAGTAGGTAAGCAGCACAGATATGGGACACTTCAGACACCTTCAAGTGCCACACAGTTTGTTTAGGACTTAGGTCATGGCAATTATGATTTTTTTTCATATTTTGGTAAATAACTTTGCTAGGGAGCATGGAATTATGCCAAGTGATACCTCATTTTGAAGACGATCCTTACAACATGATAAAAGAACTGTCTGTATGCTGTACACATGTACAGGTATCACAGTTTGTTTAGGATGAAGGTTATGAAAATTATGAATTTTATTCATATTTTGATAAATAACTTTGCAAGGGAGCATGTCAATGTGCTAATATCTCATTTTGAAGACAGTGTTAGTCCTTACAACATGGTACAAGAACTGTGCCCTTGGGCTGTACACATGCACAGATATCAGTTTGTTTAAGACAAAGGTTATGGAAATTATGATTTTTTTCATATTTTCATAAATAACTTTGCAAGGGAGCATGTAATTGTGCCAAATGATAACTCGTTTTGATGACAGTCTTTTACAACATGATACAAGAACTGTGTCTGTATGCTGTACACATGTACAGATATCATAGTTTGTTTAGTCTTGTAGGATTATGAAAATTATTCATTTAAAATACTTCTCATTATTATGCCCATATCTTTGCAAGGGAGCATGGTGATGACAAATGATGTATCATTTTGAAGCTGACATTGAGACGCACAACTTCTACACTGATATGTAGCCTCTGTCTGTTACAGGTGATGAGATATTATGCTTTATCAATTATTATAAATATATGAATCATATTTATGTGAATATCTCCATAAAGGAGCATCAAATAGTAATGGTTAAGATATAATTTTAAAGCTGACATTCATACAAAGTAAAAACAAATTGTTTGGATCTACATGGTACACTGACCAAGATATAGGGCTTTGCTTTTCCAAAAACGCAAAAAATATGCACAATATCAACATTCCTTGCCAAATATTTAATAATGACTTTGATATGCGCTATCAACATTTACACTGTTGGAAAAGTCAGTGTCTGTTGAACAACTTTCGCATTTACATTTTTAGTCTAGCTCTTATAGTTAAAAAGTTATGAACATTTGTTTTCTGTCTTCTTTTGGCTGCTCCCGTTAGGGGTCACCACAGCAGATCAACTGTTTCCATTTCTTCCTGTCATCTGCATCTTGCTCTGTCACACCAACCACCTGCATGTCCTATCTCACCACATCCATAAACCTTATCTTAGGCCTTCCCCTTTTCCTGTTACCTGGCAGCTTCATCCTTAGCATCTTTTTCCCAATATACTCTGCATCCCTCCTCAGCACATGCCCAAACCAACGTAATCTTGCCTCTCTGGCTTTGTCTCCAAACCTTCCAACCTGGGCTGACCCTCTAATATACTTATTCCTAATCCTGTCCACCCTCGTCACACCCAGTACAAATCTTAACATCTTTAACTTTGCCACATCCAGCTCTGACTCCTGCCTTTTTGTCAATGCCACTGTCTCTAACCCATATAACATAGCTGGTCTCACTACCCTCTTGTAGACCTTCCCTTTCACTCTTACTGGTTCTCGTCTGTCATAAATCACTCCTGACACTCTTCTCCACCCACTCCACCCTGCCTGTACTCTCTTCACCTCTCTTCCACACTCACCATTACTCTGAACTGTTGATCCCAAGTACTTAAACTCATTTACCTTCGCCACCTCTACTCCATGCATCCTCACCATTCCTCTATCCTCCCTCTCATTCACACACATATATTCTGTCTTAGTCCTGCTGACCTTCATTCCTCTTCTCTCTAGAGCACATCTCCACCTCTCCTGGGTCTCCTCCACCTGTTCCCTACTCTCACTACAAATCACAACGTCATCTGCAAACATCATAGTCCACGGGGACTCCTGCCTGATCTCGTCTGTCAACCTGTCCATAACCATTGCAAATAAGAAAGGGCTCAGAGTTGATCCTTGATGTAATCCCACCTGCACCTTAAACGCATCCGTCACTCCCACCGCAGACCTCACCGCTGTCACACTACCCTCGTACATATCCTGTACCACTCTTACAATCTTCTCTGACACTCCCGACTTCCTCATACAATACCACAACTCCTATCTAGGCACCCTGTCATATGCTTTCTCTAAATCCACAAAGACAAAATGCAACTCCTTCTGACCTTCTCTGTACTTCTCCATCAACACTCTCAGAGCAAACATTGCATCTGTAGTGCTCTTTCCTGGCATGAAACCATACTGCTGATCACTAATCACCTCCCTTCTTAACATAGCTTCCACTACTCTTTCCCATAACTTCATGCTGTGACTGATCAGTTTAATCCCTCTGTAGTTACTACAGCTCTGCACATCACCCTTATTCTTAAAAATTGGTACCAAAACACTTTGTCCATTCCTCAGGCATCCTCTCCCTTTTCAAGATTTCAAAGGTTAATAGGTTCATAGGCAGGTACTAGGCTTTTGGCCCAAGGGCCTACGTAAGCCTAGCCAGCAAGGTACCATAGCTTACGCCACCCAAGAAAGTTATTTTCCTGTGCCACTGTCCAGCAGAGAGACAGAAGTGATCCCCAGGGTGTTTTCTTATTTCCCATCCACTCATCAAGATTTTTCTTGAAGAGTGCCAATGAAGAACTTTGCTTGACATAGATGGGTAGCTTGTTCCAGAGTATAGGAAGTCTCTGGGACAGGAATCTATCCCTCCAGCATGTCCTGTTTATTATGATGACAAGGTTTAGGTCCCTAGAAATGTACCTTGGAGGGATTGGGATTTCTTTAGGTGTAGTATGTCCAACAGCTCTGGGTTTGACATAAGCTTTATATGTTAGGCTGAGATCACCTCGGAGTAGGCGATATGCTACGGAGTAAAGCTGGAGTTTGAGGCGGTCAGTGTAGGGCATTTGTTTGAGGCCAGTACTCCTCTTTGTGAGGTATTTCTGTGGCCTTTCCAGCTGCTGCAAATGTCTTGTTAAGTACATTCCAAAAGGGGCGTTGTACTCTATAATGGGTTTAATGAGTGACGTGTAGAGGGGAACAATGACCGCTTTTTTCCTGGATGAGAACTCTTTTATGATGAGGTGTGCCACATAGAAGGACTTCCTGACTACTGTGGCGATGTGACTATCAAAGGAGAGACTACTGTCCACCTGGATCCCAAGGTCTCTTATCACGCATTCGGTGTTAAGTAGATTGCTGCCTATGTGGTAGTTCATGGGTACAAAGTTTTTACCAAAGGGGATGACACTGCACTTTTTGGCATTGAGCTTGAGGCCATGGCTCTGACACCAGGCATCTGTCTCAGTGAGGCCCTTCTGTAGGATGTCCACATCATTTGAGGACTTGACTATGGCTCCTAGTTTGCAGTCATCTGCGAACTTCGTCAGCCAGAGGCCTTCTGTGTTAGACTGTATTTCAGAGAAGTACATACCAAACAGGAGAGGTCCCAGGACGGAACCCTGTGGCACTCCACTTGTCACTGCCTTGAGGTCAAATTTGGAGTCTGTAACTTTTACAGTGTGGGTTCTGTCAGTGAGACAGTTGGCAACCCATCTTGTGATGTAGGGATTTATACCTAGTTTAGTCCAGAATAGGGGATGGTGTTGAAAGCCTTGGCAAGGTCAAGATAGGCTGTGTGAACCACCTTACCCTCATCCACGGCTTTGGTGACTGCCTCAAAGAAGTCGATCAGGTTCAGAAAGCATGATCTGCCTTTCACAAACCCAAACTGGGTGGGATCCAGAGTTTGGAGGTTACCAATGTCTTTGTTAAACAATCTAGTTAAAAACTCCACTGCCATTTCACCTAAACACCTCCATGCTTCCACAGGTATGTCATCTGGACCAACAGCCTTTCCGTTCTTCATCCTCTTCATAGCTATCCTTAACTTCCTCCTTGCTAATCCACTGCACTTCATGATTCACTATCCACACATCATCCAACCTCCTCTCCCTATCATTCTCTTCATTCATCAAAGTACTCTTTCCATCTGCTCAACACACTCTCCTCGCTTGTGAGTATGTTTCCCTCATTATCCTTTATCACCCTTACCTGCTACACATCTTTATTAGCTCGGTCCCTCTGTCTAGCCAACCGGTACAGGTCCTTTTCTCCCTCCTTAGTGTCCAACCTTTTATACAACTCTTCATACGCCTTATCCTTAGCCTTCGCCACCTCTCTTTGCCATGCACCTCATCTCCTTATATTCTTGTCTTTCTTCATCTCTTCGACAATCCCACTTCTTCGCCAAAATCTTTCTCTGTGTACTCTCCTGTACTTCATTCCACCACCAGGTGTCCTTGTCCTCCTTCCAAATGTCACACCAAGCACCTTTCTAGCCATCTCTCTTACTAGCTCTGCTGTAGTTACCTAGCTATTCGGTAACTCTTCACTGCCACCCAGTGCCCGTCTTAACTCTTCCCTGAACATCACCTCACAATTACCCTTTTTCAATTTCCACCATTTGATCCTTGGTGCTGCCCTCACACTCATCCTCCTCTTTTTGATCACCAATGTCATCCTACAAACCACCATCCTATGCTGCCTAACTACACTTTCCCCTGCTATCACTTTACATTCGCCAATCTCCTTCAGACTGGCCCTTCTACCTAAGATATAATCCACCTGTGTTCATCTTCCTCCACTCTTGTAGGTCATCCTATGCTCCTCCCTCTTGTTAAAATACGTATTCATCACAGCCATGTCCATCCTTTTCGCAAAATCCACTACCATCTGACCTTCTGCATTCCTTTGCTTACCTCCATACCTACCCATCACTTCCTCATCCCCTCTGTTCCCTTTACCAACATACCCATTGAAATCTGCTCCAATCACCAGTCTCTCACCCTTGGGTACAGTCATCACCACTTAATCCAACTCACTCCAAATTGTTTCTTTCTCATCCATCGCACACCCAACTTGTGGAGCATATGCACTAACAACATTCATCATTACACCATCAATTTCCAGCTTCATAATCATCACTCTATCCGACACTCTTTTCACCTCCAAAACACTCTTAGCATACTCTTCCTTCAGGACAATGCCTACGCCATTTCTCCTCCCATCCACACCATGATAAAACAATTTGAAACCGCCTCCGATACACCTAGCCTTGCTCCTCTTCCATCTGGTATCTTGCACACACAATATACCAACCTTCCTTCGGTCCATCATATCAGCTAGCTCTCTCCCTATACCAGTCATACTGCCAACATTCAAAGTTCCAACCCTCACTATCACAATCCTAGCCTTTACCTGCCTTCGGTCATACCTTCCCCTTCTGTTTTCTGTATGGTATTAGAAATGGATTTTCTGAAAATGATCTCAGGCTGCACTGATGTTCCTATGGTGGAATTAAGCAGGCAGCTTTTTCTGAGCTGCTCCGGAGTGAATGAGTTCAGCAGTGGTTTAAAACTACTGAGTTTGTTAGAGTTTTATTTGTGTGGGGATACTATTCCAGAGTTCAGCAATGTATTGGGAGCAGAGCGAGCCTCTTGTGACATTATTTGACTATCGTGTACGTAATAAGATTTTGTTACTATAGCAGAGGCCCCTTGCTGGACAGTAGGTCAATAATAAGTTATATAGTGCAGGGCATTTTTCTAGATGGTAAATGAGTTTGTGTGCTGTAATTAGTTGTGAATATGTTAGGTAGTTCATAGGTTCATAGTTTATACTAGGCTATCTGCCCCAAGGCATTTACAAGCCTAGCCCAAATTTTTGTGGCTTACACCACCCCTTATATGAAAAAATACTGTGCCCACTAGTCTGTCGTGCCTCTGTCCAGCAGCGACACAAAGATGACTCCCGGGATAAACCTACGACCTCCTATCCACAGGTGAAGACTTCTCCTGAACAGAGCCAGCGAGGTGCTCTGCCTCACATGGATCGCGATTTTATTCCACAGCATAGGGAGTCTCTGAGTGATAAATCTATCCCTCCAGCACGTCCTATTTATATCCGTGCTAAGGTTTAAGTCGCTTGCTCTAGTGGTTTTGGTGGATTTGGATTTTTTGAGGTGGAGCATGTCCATTAATTCCAGGTTGGACATGGCCTTGTATGTCAGGCACATGTCACCTTTGAGCAGACAGTATGCAACTGAATAGAGCTGGAGTTTCTTCAATCTGGCAGCATATGACAGATTTTGGAGTCCCTTTATCCTTTTGGTGAGGAACTTTTGGGGTCTCTCCAATTGCTGCAGATGTCAGGTGAGATACATCCCAAATGGGGCATTGTACTCAATCATTGGTCTGATAAGTGAAGAGTACAGGGGAACAATGACCTCACTAGATCTGGATGTGAATCCCTTCATGATCAGGTGGGCAATGTGGAAGGTCTTTCTAACCACTTTAGCAATGTGAGTGTCAAAAGAAAGGTCACTGTCAACCTGGGTCCCCAGGTCCCTGATAACCTCTTCTGTGCTTAGTGGATTGCCACCTATATGGTAGCTTGGGGTTACCTTGTTTTTCCCGAAGGGTATGACTATACATTTTTTGGTGTTTAACTTCAGGCCATGGCTCTGGCACCAGCTATCCGTTTCCGCGAGTCCCTTCTGAAGGATATCCGTGTCCGATGCACTTTCCACTATGGCGCCCAGTTTGCAGTCATCTGCAAACTTTGTCAGCCAAAGTCCTCCCATGTTGGCCTGTACTTCTGGGAAGTAGATGCTGAACAATAGGGGGCCAAGGACCGAGCCCTGTGGGACACCACTTGTGACCGGCTTGGAGTCTGACATAGCGCCAGCAACTCTAACCCTGTGGGTTCTGTCCTTAAGCCAGTTTGCAACCCATCTTGTGACATATGGGTTTACATTTAAGCTGGTATGTTTTTCTACAATACCCGAGTGGGGTATTGTGTCGAAGGCCTTTGCAAGGTCAAGGTAGGCTGTATGGACTGCCTTTCCCTCATCAATGGCCTTGGTGACTGTTTCAAGAAGTCGACCAAGTTCAAAAGGCATGATCTGCCCTTGACAAGCCAAACTGGGTCGGGTCCAATGTCTGCAAGTCTCCTATATCTTTGTTTATGAGCTCCATTATGATCCTCTCCATAGCTTTGCAGACTAGACTTGTTAAGCTTATGGGGCGGTAATTACCAGGGTCCGTAGAGGCACCGCCTTTGTGGAGTGGGACCACAGTTGCCGTGACGCCACTCCTTGGGCACGTATCCTGTGGTAAGGCTGAGATTAAACAGCTGCCTTATGTGCGGGTTTAATTCCTCATTTAGCTCGTGTAGCACACAGCCGGGGACACCATCCGGTCCCATTGATGCTGTGTTTTTAGCTTTAGAGAGCAGCTTTCACCTGCGCATTTGAGATGTCTGGGAGGCTACACTCTGCTGGGATAGTTATCTCTCCTTTAGGGGAGAGGGGTGAAGTTTGCACTGAACCTGTCTGCCAGTATGTTGGCAATGTCTGTGGGTTCAGTGATTTTTGTATCATTTTGGACTAATTCTGAGCATATCTGGGAGTTTCCACCCAGGTTCCTAACATAGCTGAAAAAGGCCTTATGATTGTCCTTTGAATCCATGGCAATTTTTCTCTCAAAATTGGCCTTAGTTGATTTTATGAGTGCTCATATTTTTTACTAATAATGATCAGGGGTGACTTCCCTTTTATGGATTTTGTTCTATCATGTAATAGCTTTCTCCTCTTATTGTAAAGTTTGTTAATGGCTGGGGTCCACCAGACTGGACGTTTGCCCTTTGTGGAAAGAGTCTTGGTTTTATTTGGGATTGCCTGATCCATGCAGTCCTGGAGGTGTTCATAGAAGGCATTTGTAAGGGCTTCCGCAGCTTGGGTTGTGGTTTCCACTGGCTCAGGGGCCTTGAAGGATACCACACCAGTCTTGAGTAGTGTGAAGTTTGCTTTAGAGAAGTTCTTCACTGTGGTCTTTTTGTTTGGGGTGGGGGCGGATGTGGATTTCCAGTGAGATTAGTTTATGATCAGATCTCACCAATGAGGGATATACTTCCGTGTGGAGCATTTTGTCCCCATGTTTGTGATAATGAGATCTAGTATATTTTCTCCTCTCGTGGGAACAGTGACTAGCTGTTCCATGGCATTTGAATTTATGAACTCCAGGAACCGTTGGGCTAGAAAGTTAGGGCTTGAGTAATGTTCCCAGTCTATATTCGGGTAGTTGAAGTCACCCAATATGATGGTGTTTGGAGATACATTTATACCCTCCAGTGTCTTCAGGAAGGCTGTGTGGGGTTCCTGAGTTTGAGAGGGTGGCCTGTAGCATGCTACAATTTGTAGAGCAGTTTTGCCTATGGTTAGTTGCACCTGGATGGTTTCAAGCTTCGTGCATTGCCACCAACCTGGAGGTGTGGATATCCTTTATGAATATGGATACACCCCCTCCTTTTGTGGTGTGGTCCGGGTTTTGGGGCCGGAACGCATGATATGAGGTAAAACCTAATAGTGCCGGGTGCTCTCAGGAGCCTTGAACCAGGTTTCAGTTACAGCACAGACATCAATGTTCTCCATACTGAGAAGGGCCTCGAGTGCGTGCATTTTGAGATTTAGACTTCTGGCATTGAGCAGCATTACCCTCAGTTTCTTCCCATTTTTGTTTTCTAGGGTGGTAGGTTTAGAATTTGAGCCTTGCCTAAAAAGGCACTATGGGGGTGGCAAGAGCCTTAGCCAATATCCGGAATCCCAGGGGTGACAGGTGCAAGCCGTCCCTTGCGAAGCAGCGTGGCTTATCAAGCATGTCATCCCAGGCAGACAGACACTGGATCCCCTTTGAATGACACCAGACATTAAGCCAATTGTTAAAGCTGATCATCTTGTCTCTATATTGTGGCATCATTCTTGGTGAAGGAAGGATACTGCTCAGGGTCAGGGTCATACCTGCCTGGGCTACATAATCAGAGAGCTCCTCTATGTCTCTTTTCATGTAGTCCAGGGAGGTACGTCTCAGGTCGTTCACACCAGCATGGACAATGACTGCGTCAGATTTGTACTTGCCGTGGAGTGACCAGAGTGCTTGTGTTATGTGGTGGATTCTAGCGCCCGATAGGCAGCTTACTGTGACCCTCTCCTTGTTCAGCCTGGTGAGTGGGACGTCAGTGTGTCTGACTATGGATTCACCTATGACAAGTATGTTTGGTGTTGTATTTGGCCTTAAGGGCTGTGACTGCTTTGCACACTGCTTTTGTGGTTTATGTGTTGCTTGTGGGGTGTCTTGAGGTAGCAGTTGTTTGGGTGTCTGCTTTGGAGGCCTCTGCTGTTTAGGTAAATTTTTACTCAGAGCCTCCGAGTATGTCTTTGTGTGTTTATGTGTTTGATTCAGTGGTGTGGTAGCATTATGTGAGGCTGGTTTTGTGGTGTGTGTAGTTGCCTTCTCCTCCTGTCTGGTCTTACCAGTCCTGAGTTGAGAGAGCTCAGCCTCCAGTTTGGCTAAATAGCTGCATCTCTCGCAAGTATTTGTGTTATGTGGGAGGAGGAGAGGGTTGTCTGTGTACATGAGGCAGTTATAACATTGCCTCAAGATTCCCAGATTCACCAGCTGGACCGGAGAGGAGATTGACAACTGACCTTTGGACATGCTAGAATAATATTGGGAATTCCTTAATAATTGAAAACAAGGGCCAGTGGGGAGTGAGGGTGTAGTGCTTTTAATTTTTAGTGCTGACTTATATAATTGCTATAGTGAGCAAGTGCCAGGTAACTGAGTGCAATGTGTTACAAGTAACTAAATGCAAAAACGACAAACAGTAACTTTCTTTCAAGTGAAACAAGGAACTAGTACAGTAAGCAATGCAGATATCACTAGTGATCCACAGAAGCGCTGAGAATCCGCGTATTAGGTGGAATTAGCTTCCAGGGAAATAACAAGCAAACAAACAACAAGCATATAAACAAAGCTAGATTCAGCAGGCCTGGATCTAGTCTATGCTAGAGCAAACAAGGTGTACCAATTTCAGTAAGATACAGTTCAAATATTCAGGCACTATAAACCTTTAACCAGAAATTCCCAGCTCAGAAGGGCAGAGTCCAGCCTCCTCTCCCACAAGAGTGCAGACCACAAACCTTCTTAATGTAAAATAACTGGCCTGAAGCCCAAGTGCCTAAACCAGAACTAATACCCTTGGACACTGGGCTCTCAATCAGCAGTTCCCAACTTAGAAGGATGAAAGCTACCTGTCCTACCACCACAGTGCTTGCCACAAGCCTTCCTAATGTAAAACAACTGGTCTGAAGCCCAAGTGCTTAATCCAAAAGACTTAGAATGATAGCTACACTTTAATCAAGTTACAACCAAGCAGTAATAAATACAATTGAATACTTTAGAGAATGTCTGGATTAGTGCTCAAGTTACACAAACAAAGCTAGATCCAGCAGGCCCGAATCCAGTCTATGCCACAGCAAACAAGGCACCAACTTCCGTAAGAAGCAGTTCAGATATGCATGCACTATAAGCCTTTAACCAGAAATTCCCAGCTCAGAAGGGCAGAGTCCAGCCTCTCCTCCCACAAGAGTGCAGACCATGAACCCTCTTAATGTAAAATAACTGGCCTGAAAGCCCAAGTGCTTAAACCAGAATTAATACACTTTTAGAATAACAGACACTGAGCCCTCAATCAGCAGTTCCCAACCTAGAAGGATGTAAGCTACCTGTTCTGCCACAACAGTGCAGACCACAAACCCTCTCAGTGCAAAACAACTGGTCCGAAGCCCAAGTGTTTAAACCAAAAGGCTTAGAATGAGTTACACCAAGCAGTAATAAATACAATTGAGTATTTTTAAGATGATGCAAAAGTAAAATGAAGTAGGTAGAAACACAAGTACAGTAAAAGCAGATAAAAAAAAAAAAAAAAAATGTTATCTGAACAAGTGCTGAGATCAAAGAAACAGATTTGAGTGCTGAAACTAGAAAACTGGCTAGTTATAAGAAAAAAAACAAGCTAGAAGGCTTCCCTCAAACACAGAAGGGCTTGGGGGCTCAGAAGCCTACAAATAGTCTATACCACTTAACAGGAAAGGCAGGAAATAAGCTTAATTTTTTTGTCTGTTTCCCAGATGCTCTCTTTGTACACAGTAGGAGTGCCTGAAATCAGAATATGATCTCACTGCACTCAGTTGAGTGAGCAAATGAGATGGGCCCAGAGGCAGGCTGAGGGGCGGGCAGTTTCAAGGCCACTAAGATTAACACCAAAACAAAAACACGGAGGGTGGGTGGGAATAACTGAAGAGCAGAATAACTGCAACTTGAGTTCAATATTCTTTCAACACAGTTTAAATCAAATTAAATACTGTATTTTTTTTTAAAAAGTGCAGATAAAGGTACTTAAATTCTCTTATACGTCCAGTTGAATATACCCAAGTTCTTAGCTGGCCAAAGCTGAGGTTTTTAAGCAATAAAAATTTCACAATGCACCACTTAAAAAGGCAAGGACAGGAAATCAAAGAATGTGGCTACCCCCACACCAGTAATTACTAGCAAATAACACACTAGCGTCAGTTCAAGTTACTAAAGAGCAGAATAACTGCAACTTGAGTGGAGTTCAATATTCCTTCAACACAGTTTAAATCAAATTAAATACTGTATTTTTTTTAAAAAAAAGTGCAGATAAAGGTACTTAAATTCTCTTATACATCCAGTTGAATATAACCAAGTTCTTAGCTGGCCAAAGCTGAGGTTTTTAAGCCTAAAAGTGTAGTGCCCCAAATATCACAGATGCACAGGTGAAAACAGCCCTTTCATAGGTTAGTACTAAGCTAACTGCACTTGCGAGTCATTTTAAGCCTGGCCAATTATCCCTTGTGGGACTCAAACCCTGCACCTTGTGTTGGTAAGGCAAACACCTTAACCATTAGGCCACCCTTTGGCAACTTTGTGAGGTAAAAAGTATTAACTTAGTTATCTTAGGGTTGAGTAGGAGGTTTGATTCTTTGAGCCTAGATTCTACAGAGGAGAAAAATTTTTGGTTAGTGTCTTGGAACTTATTTATTGTTGAGGCCGTACATATTAACTTTGAGTTGTCTGCATACTGAACTAAGCTAGCATGGTGAGTGGAGGTCATTAATAAATATAGTACATAGGAGAGGACCCAGGATAGAGCCCTGAGGGACACCTGTAGCAACTGGTTAAAAATATGAGTAGGTTTGTTGCTATATAGGATCAAATGCCTTTGACAAGTCTAAGAATATGGTGGACACAAGTAGACCATTGTTTCTATGCTGGTTTACTATACTGGTAAAATGTAGGAAAGCAGCAGTGGTGCTATGCTGGGTCCTAAAGCCATGTTGTGTTTCTGATAGCAGGTTATTTGAGGTTAGGTATTGCACCAGCTCCATATGGATACACTTCTCCAAGATTTTGGAAAGGGCGGAGAGAATCACTATTGGTCTGTAGTCACTAAACTGGTGATGTACCACCTTTGTGCAGTGGTATGATGCAAGACAGTGATGGGATGTACTTTTCTGTCATGGACCTATTAATTAGTATGGACACAGGGAAGACTGACTTTTGTGGCCATTTTTAGGTAGTCTGATGGCAGTTGGTCTACAGCTATGGAAGTAGTTTTTAGTTTAAGGACCAACTTCCATATGAGCGAGGTAGGTACTGGACTGAAACTGAAGAGGTGTTGGTAGTTTTGATTGGATAGGAGCGGCAGGGGGGGGGGGCAGATGTATTAGTGTTTAAGAGACATAATATAGATTGCATAAAGTAATAATTAAACTGTGTGGGAACTTCTTGCCAGGGTGGAGTAGCTTATTTATAGTGATGACCAAAATGTTTTGGGTTGTTTTTATTATTATTATGTCTTGTAAGTTGATATAGTATTGTTGCTTATCCTGTTTGACATGGAGTTTTGCAAGGTTTCAAAGATATCTAAATTGCTGGAAGGGATTCTGAGTTCTATGTTTATACCAATTTTTTCTAGGCTTTATCCCTTTTTGTCACAACTTTTTTGTTTTGTTTCTTTTGTCAACCATGGTGAGGGGCTGGACTTTACTCTTTTATTATGAAAGGATGCTAGATTATTGAAGGTCTGTAAGAATATATTATTAAAAGTGTTCTACAGCATTGTCTAGTGGCATTGTTCTAAGTACATTCCAGTTATCTTAGCACAAAAAGTAACACTCGTGGAGGAAATAAGGCTCTTGAAAACTTGATCACCAACGTTAAATCCAAAGAATCAGAAGCACAGCAACACCAGGAACAACCACAGGTCAAAAGCACATTAACGCTGAAAGTCCACACTGCGTTTTTGTTTCCACTACTTCCTCAGATATGGCAGAATAAACTCAATGCATTCCTTACAGCTTTAAATACTCTAACTAATAACAATAATTAGCTTATAAATTAAGTACTCAGTTCATAATTGAATAATTGAAAGCACTCCAGAGTAATTTGTACTAAAACCTAAAGCAGTTCAAAACTCACAATTTCAACTTTTAAATAATGTTAATAACATACAATACAATACACATTACTTATAAAAAATATATTTATAAATATTTCTTCTAAAAATCTTTAATATAAAGAACATTTTTAATTCATTCATTAAGTTAAAAACGCACCTAAATCCATCATTTATGTATTACTTGGGCAAAGCACCATCTACTGGTAAGAAAGAGAAAATACTCTTTCACTCCTGAACACATTTTTTTATTGTATAGAAATCTTCTGTATTGTGTGGAGCTAGCATTTGAAAATTCATATAAAAACTAAGAAATAGTTAACTAGATTACAAGGCAAAGATACTATCACACATATTAAGACATCACTGACTATTCTTCAAAGCTTAGCTGCTCTCATTTTCAATACAGGGGCAATAGAGATGGTATCATTCAATCCAGGTGGTCTATTCGCCTCTAAAAACAGTTGCCATAAAAGTTCCTTATATTCAATAGAGGTTTCCCATGGTCCACCTCTTATGTCTTTATTTACTACTTCTAAGGCAAAAAAAGTGAAAGAGGCTTGCTCGCGGTTCACATTATGTCTGTAGAGGGCATTGTTAATGCACATAGTCTTGATGTCATAATAATGCTCATATATTCTGTTCCTTAGTTTTCTCTCTGATTTACCTATATAAAATGCTTCACATATTTTACAAGAAGCTAAGTAAATAATCCCACTTGTCTGGCAATTTGCATATTGCTTACTTTGAATCAAGATGTCCCTGCTTTTAATATACAAGGAGTCTTTGGGAAGTACAAAGCCACATTGGTTATATCTTCCGCATTTATATGTCCCTACTCTACTCTCTTTCAAATTAATTTTCTGATCTTTCTTTTCAAAATAATTTTTAAGGCTCTTGCCTTTTCTAAAAGTACACTTCAGCGGAGAAGAAAATAGGGGCTCCAAATCAGTTATTTCCCCAAATTTTATCCATTCACTTTCTATCATTTTTCTAATTTTCAAAGCTTCACCACTAAAGTCTAGTACCAAATTACTTTTGCCATCATATTTCTCCTTTCTCACATCCTGTTCATTCCAATTCGTAACACCTAGAATAGGCTTAAATTTACTATACCTTCCCACTCTTACCTCCTCTACTACTTCATCAATTAATTTGTCGGGGTAGCCTCTTGCCAAGAACATTCCCCTTAAATTCTCACATTCTTCGCAAAAGTCGAGGTCCCTTGATGTCATTCGGCTACCCCTAACAAATTGTCCTTTAATAATACCCATCTTTTGGTGATGAGGGTGTGCACTCTTATAGGCAAGGAATGAGTTAGAATAACTCTCTTTTCTATATTCTTTAGAGAAAAAATTATCATCTCCTTTACCTATAAAAATATCCAAGTATTTTAAATTCTCATTATCCTTTACAAAGGTAAATTTCAGAAAATTAGTTGAATGGGAAATATGCTCAAAAAAGGCTGAAAAGTCATCATCAGTCCCTACCCACAAAAAACACATATCGTCCAGGAAACGTTTATATAGCTTCCAACACCTAGTAAATGGGGAATTCAGAATAAATTTCTTCTCCCATGCTGAGAGGATGATATTCGTATAAATAGGGGCACATCTTGCCCCCATTGCTACCCCCTTTGTTTGCTTAAAGAATTCCCCTTCATAGTGCAAGTAACTATTTCATAAGACTAACTCCATCAAGGTCAAAATCAAGTAAAAATCATTATTACTAAATTTCCCGTAACTAATCAAAGCCTCCTCAAACCACTGCATTCCTTCCTCATGTGGTATAGAGGAAAAGAGGTCCACAATGTCAATGGTTATAAAAATAATATTTCTATCAAAAATTTCTTTCTTAAGGTTCTTCAGTAAGTCCCAAGAGTCTTTGACAATACCTGGCCCTTCCTTTAATACTTCAAGTTTTTCATCAAGCCATTTTGCTAATGGTGCATTGACCGAGCCTTCTGATGCCACAATTGGTCTCATTGGTGGATTGTTAACATTTTTATGAACCTTTGGCACCCCAAAGATTGTAGGGACTCTAGGCTTATCCACCTTTAAGTATTTAAAAACATTTAAATCAATTGACCCTTCCAAAACTAGATAATTCAAGGCCAAGGATACCTTTTTGTTTCCTATATTAATTTCATTTAGTGATACTCTCTCATATCTATCACCATTTTCCAAGACTTCCAACATTTTGGATTCATAAAACACCTGGTCCATTAGGACAGTCCCTCCTCCCTTATCTGGTTTTATAACCCTAATATCTGAATCATTTGTCAGGGTATATAATAAATCACTTTCATCCTTGGATAAGTTAGGGACTGTCCAGTTCTTGGAAAGTTCCTTCCTAATTTTCTTTTCCATCATTGCCTCAAAATTTTTCAACTGGGGGTTTAATGGGGGGTTAATGTACTTTTTCGTTTGAGTGTTTCATTACTGGGCCCAACTAATTTTTGTCCTTGAAAAATAAGATTAAAATTTTCTTTCTTAAAAACAGTTTTAAATCTATAATGACCTTCCCAAGGTCTGCTTTCCTGTTTGGAACAAAATTTCAACCCCTTAGTAAACAAACTAAAGAAAGTTTCTGTAATTTCTAAACCACTATAGTTATAAATACTATAGCCATTGTATTTCCATACATAACCTTCTTTACTGATAGTTTCAAAATCATTGGACATTACCCATTCTTGTTGATTCCTGTTCCTGTAATATGGCACTCCCCCCCTCCCCCCCACACACTGATAGTTTTTTTGGGGATTTTTTTGGAAATTTTTTTGGTAATTATTCCTCATCCTTTCTGATCTTCTTAAAGGAGGGTCTTCCACATAATAGTCCTCTTTACCTCCATTCTCAGATGTTACCATACTTATGGGTCTACCATCCTCATCCTGGGGGCTTCTTTCGTACCTCTGGAAATTCGTGTTTCTGGGGTTAGGATAATGGGACTTTTGCTTATACTCCTTAGTATCCCTATCTAGTTTCCTGCATTTCCTTTCGAATATATCATGAATACTTCTCTCAATATTTTGCAGTGTATCGTAATATTTCCTTTTATTCTCTTCAATAGTGAACAGCAAATCATTTGTAATTAAAAGATTTACTTCATCTATCTTTCTATTCAAGCCTTCCATTTCCCTACCATTTTCCTTAATAATGGCCTTTAAGATACTGAATCCACAATTATCGAAAATATCCAACAGTTTAAGATGAAACGCACTTCTCACTTTCAACTTATTGGGATATTTACACACTCTTAGCCCCTTTGGGACTATTTTCAAATTCAAACATTCATTTAAATAAACATTCTCTAGCTCCAAATTCTTAAATTTAAATAATAGCTCATCAAGTAACATTATATTGTGTTCATATGTTGAGTTAACCTCATTTGGTTTCGGTTTAGGCGCTTTATTACCATTAAAACTATACTTATAATTTAAAACAGTTAAGAAGTCTGTTTGCTGCTTAATGCTATTATGCAGTCTTTCATTGGTAAAATTACCTCCAGAACGATCGCTATATACTGCTTCTTTATAGCTTTCTGGACCAGTCTTATTATTCCTTGATCTCGCTCCCTGGCGTTCATCATCCCTTTCACTCGACTGTGGAATAGACTCATGGTCATCTTCTGGGCGAAAAATAAAGGGCAAGTCCAACACGCTGTCATTTTGACCACACACATTCCATTGATTAGAGGCACAAGCTCCTAGAGCTTCTCGCAACCGACCATTCTTATCAGCGTCTCTCTCCCCTCTACGAAACACTTCCTGGTTCCCTGGTAGGTCCGATCTATTCGTTGATACTGCTGGGCTCCTTCCGGTTAGCAGCTCGATGAGCTGCGTTAATTGGTCAGTTAATCTGTCCATTTTATCCCCACTACTCAATTGTTCCTTCCCTTCATTCACGGGCGCCGAGCCCTCCTCCAACTCCATAACAAAACCAAAAAAGCAAGTAAATGGAGACAAGTGACGAAACCAAAACCTTAGCACAAAAAATAACACTTGTGGAGGAAACAAGGCTCTTGAAAACTTGATCACCAACGTTTACATTCCAGTTATATTGTTTTAGTGTTTCATTGAAAATATCTTTGCTGAAATTTGCTGTATTTCATATCCGATTATAGATATGTTTATCTAAGTTATGGTAAGTGTAAAAAAAGGAGCTACTGCCACCCCAGCTATCTGGATTTTTGTAAATAATTATATCTCATTTGTGAAAATTAATATGGTTTATATAAAAGTGTGACAGAAGGAGACGCTGCCAGCCTAGATGTCTAGAATTTTGTAAGTGGTTGTGTGTCATTTATGTATAGCAACGGGATTCATATGCCTGTGTTACAAATGTATTAGGACTGTATGTCATATTGTATAGATGTGCGCTGAAGAGATATTTTTTATACACTACTGTAACTGTTTAACAGGGGAGACTGAAACCCAGGAGATTAACTTGCAAAACTTCAGAAGAATGGTTGAGGTTAAGTTAATTTATACTTGGGCCATAAACAAAAGATGTTATCTCTCAGTTTCAGTGCAGTAACGGACACAATTTCTAGAACTAATAGTTTTTTGTATTGTCTTTACATGCAGAGGAATGTAAATTATTTTACAACTTCCACCATTTGCCAACTATCTCATGGCTATGTATTTTTCACAGGAAGATGGTAAATGCTGGCAGTTTCTAGCAATGGAAGTTTTCACCTGGGATAGTCAGGTGAAAAAAGCGATGTCATCCTGCAAGTATCCCAGCAGCAATATATAAGGTATTAATTTAAGAACTCTGAGAGAGAGAGAGAGAGAGAGAGAGAGAGAGAGAGAGAGAGAGAGAGAGAGACGCTGGGCATTTCTGTATTTTCTCTTTGACCTGACAAGAACATCCACTCACCATACTTGCCTTGCTCTGTAAGCAAGTTAACTTGGGTACAGTAATTTCTTTTAGCTTCAGTAAGGTATATAGTAAAGAGTAGTTTAGATATTTTCTGTATTTATTTGAGACTGTCCTGCAATGTTCTTTTAAATATTTCCTGTGATTCTGAACTCTGAAGTTAGTGTGATAATTTACTGAGTATTTTCTTGTTCATTTATTATTAAATATATTTAAACCTGTCTTTGTGGTTGATATTTGTGAGAAATATTTAAGCTCTCAGAGTACTTGCATATCTATTTGGTGACACTGTGCAGGCCACTCCTAATAGCCTTGCTCTTGGTCAAACTACCATTAGGTTAATAGTAACATTACACAGTAAGATTGGACACCTTTTGAAAAAAAGTCGGCTGGTGGCAGTCCAAACTACCTAATAGTCTGGGCAAAAGGGGCACAGCTAGTAAACCTGTGTCATCCTTTCATAGTGTGTGTGTGTGTGTGTGTGTGTGTGTGTGTGTGTGTGTGTGTGTGTGTGTGTGTGTGTGTGTGTGTGTGTGTAAATCAAATTGCAAAGTGCATGCGTGTCAGCTACTTGGGCAGGGACACAAAGCACTGATTGGACAGAGGGTACTGGACGTTTTTGATTAGCCAGCTGAGATTTTAACTCTATAGTTGTGCCAGTGAGAAGTCTTATTGGGGATCTGGAGAAAGAGGGAGAAACCAGCCCCAGACTGGTCTCTGTGTGCTCTTAAGGGAAACTGCACTTTAGTGTGCATGTACTTGTCATCCATCCAGTGTGCACATCCCCCACAGTTGCCAGTGGTGAGGATTGAGGCTCCATGATTATTAAGTCAGTGCTGGGGTGTCACAGTGAGTTCTAATAGCACATGTTGGTATGTGGCCACTTATGCTGAGAGGTGGCCTACTTTTGTCAGTTTGTCTAAGCATTACAGTTTCACGGTTAATTTGTAGGGATATTCAAAATAGGATGTTTTCAGCGGTATCAAATGTTACTCCCTGGTGGTATGTAAATTGTTGTTAAACGTTTTTGTGGATGTAAGGGGATGTCTATAGAATTTTTATACAGATAACTGCTACACTACTTGCAGGCATGTTTTGTCTGTCATGCCTGAATATACTGTATCCTCGGGGGGGGGGGGTGATATCATTATCCTTTATTTCTTTTTTAAACAGGTTTCAGTAATTATGACTACACCAGGAGTGTATGTGGCAAGCGATTTACTAAGGTGAGTTTGGGTTCTGTTTTTTGCTGAGATGTACTAGGTGACTGGTTTATTTTGGGGTTGAAAGTGGTGGTTTTACAAACAGTTGGACCTGAGTTGGGGTGAACAGCTCCTCTAATTTTTTGAACACCTATTTTACAGAGGGAAGAGTGTGGCCAATTATATTTTGATCTTGGTTTAGTATTTGATCAAAAATTTGGATACTTAGTTTTGAGATATTTATAGACAAATAAATATGATATAGTTTGCTTGTAGAAATAGGGTGTTATGGAGAAAGGTAGGGTGGGTAGAGGTTGATATTCTTTGTGAGGATTTGTTGAAGTCCCAAGTACTTGAAAAAGGTGGACTTGATAATTGGTGATAAAAACTAGTAGAGTGCGGAGGAATAGCAAAATAATTTGCGTTAGGGGCATCTTATTTAACTTGGGTTTGACCTTTGTTGTACATAAGGATTAAAAAATGTTAGGAGGGAACTGGGTTGGTTCTAAAGATAAAATTTGCTAGTTATGGGGGGGAAAGGATTAAGACAGTTTAAGAACAAGTTCTGGGTTGTAAACAAGAGTGGGTGTTACTAGTGGGGACAATTCTATTGACTTTCTTCTGGAGGCAACTGATGGGTATTAGTTTAAGGAATATATGGGTGGTGCTATAGAAGTATAAATATAGAGTAAGAAGGATCAGGTGGGAATTGGGGGTATGGTAGGGAATCTGAGTAAGCCCAAGTGTTAAGCGAGGGCGAACGAAGCTGGCTGAAAACTTGGCAAAGAGACAGAGAAGAAAAAACAATCAGTGACTTAAACAGCCGCACATATGCTGAGAGAGATAAGTAAAAGAAACAATGCAGTTTAAAAGGCCTCCGATCTGTTAGTTAAAGTCTTGATTTTGTTGCTCTAGGACACAGGTGTAGTAGAAGAGCAAGTCCAATGTCACCTTCACCTGACTAATGGTGATAAAAGTAAAAAAATTGCACTTGACTGCTTGAGCAGCTGCATAATGTAAGATGGTTCCTATACAAAGTCCAAAGGCCACCCCAACCCCCACAGATCAGCACAACAATGATTTAAAGTAAGTCAAAATGCAGTAGTGCAGCTGAGAAAAAGTAATGGCTCAAGAACTTGTTAGGTAGCTAATAAGGTCAAGTAAGGATGGCATATGAAGGCATGTAGCTAGGTTTGAAGAAAATCTTAAAGATGGGCTCTAAAGAAACCAGGAGGGTATGAAGTAGGGGAGAGTTAGAAAATAATGAAATGAGTGTGACACTGGAACAGGATATAAGGAACTGATAAAGAACACAGGACAAAGAGATCCAAGGAAAAAGAAAAGAACGAAGAAGCACATGGACAGGGGCATGTTACAGAATAGGAAGGATGAAGTCACCACAGGAGTTTGGAGAAACTACTTCAGAGATGGCACTGATTGAGGAAAAAGTTAGGGTGGAACACAGGACCTCATCTCCCTGGGAAAGGGAGAAGAGGAAAAAATGATGTGGAAGACAGCAGAATGAACTAGAAAAAGTAAAAACTAACATGAACAGGTAACTAATGTGGAAGTCACAGGAATAAATGCAAGAGATAAGTGGATGAGCTCCAACAACAGAAAGTGAGATATGAGAAGATAGGCCCACAAAGTAAGAAGTGAAGGTATAAATAAGGTAATTACAATTAGTAAGTCAATTACTAGGAGCATTTGATCTTTGGGGAAATAAAGCAAAACAAGGGCAAGTCCATACACCATGAAAATGTTACTAGGACTGACTACAGACTAAAGAACAAAATCAGGTGAGCAAAGATTATGGCAAACATTGACATGTCATTTTTATCATCAGTATGAATGATAAAGCAGCATGGACAGTAGAGGAAACAGACACAAAAGAAAAAGAGATGGCCCAGGGATGTCAAGAGCCGAGATGCACAATGATCTTGGACACCCTACCAATGATTTTAGCTAGTACAGCAAGGAGGCTAAGGATTAAGAATTACAGTATCTGGCTACACCAGTGGGCAGGGGACATACATCCAGGTATGTGGTTAACTGGAGAAGAAGCATGGGATAGTTAAGGCCTCTACATTGACAACTGGTTCCACCTCAACAAAAAAGGATAGTACTGTTAAAGACAGGCTCAAGAAATATGCGTTTAAACTGAGATGGACAAACAAAGAGAAACAGAAAAAGAAATACACGAGGGCTAAATGACTATAAGCCTGAAAACAATGTTGTATTGGAGGGAAATGTAAAAAAAGCAAGCATAAAACAAAACAGAAAGAAAATAAACTGATATGGACAAAACAAAAACAATTTGTGAAGGTGATGTTGTGCAATTCCCAAAGTCTAATTAAAAAACAGCAGAATTGTACGATACCACTATCTGAGAAGGTAGACAGAGCATCACCAAAATTTGGGCAATGGAGCCTGGCTTTGTACCACAGGGGACAGATTCCTGACTGTAACCCAGAAGACATATGTTTGATTAGCAGTATCAGGACAGAAGCAGCCAGGCAAGGAGGAGGAGGACTGAAATAGTGTAGTATATCATGATTGCCTCTACTGGGGAGATGGTGGGTTCCGTCTGCATGTGGGGGGCATACTGATCAGTACTAACTTCTTGATGGAGATTAGGAAACTCACCACTCACTCTTAGGGGGAATGGTGGGACAGGGATGTTAGGAGGGAAAAGTCCCTTGTGGAAGTGAGGGGATAGTCTCTGCCACCATCCCACTTGCACACCCTTTCCCTATACTTCGCCATATGCATATAGCTAGAGATAGGGAGAAAAGAAGCAGACAAAATTCAAAACATCCCTAATGGCTGTCAGAATGACAGTCCCTCCCACTCAATCCTCATCCCTGAGATGGGGAATGAAGAGGCTGATTGACCATGAAGGGGACTGATGACTGACAGACAGCAGGGGACAACAGTCTCAAAAAATGTGGCTAGTGCAAAAGCAGGAGTAGAATATGGTGTTCTCGTTCTAGCGTATATTTGAAAGTAGAAATTAGTTTTTGGAAAATGTCAGTTTACTTAACAAATGGTACAGCAAATGAAGGGATTGAGGAAGGACGATAAATTAACAGGATAACTGACAAAATGGAATACAGAAGATGGTCAGCACAATGGCAGTCAAACTAAAGGCATATGACAGGGGAAAGCAAGTGGATGAAAATCATTAGCAGCTGTCTACACATATTAGGGACAATGGTTATGTGGTGCAAAAGTGCAGAAGGTGAAAGCAGAAAATAAAGCAGTGGTAAAGGGAGACCTACAAAAGTACAGTTGTGTACACTTACCATAAATGTAGATGTTAGAGTGTATTCACTGTTGCAGTCATTACATTTGGGCAATCTGCTGGCAGGATGCCCTCAGTCGGCTTGAATTCCAAAGTCCTGGGTCCTGCGTTGGTTGCTGTCTCCTCTTCCATGACGTCAGGGGTATAAAACATGCAGCCGACGCCATTTTCTTTAGTTTTTCTTGCCCCAGATGTCGGGTACCCCCAAAAAGGTAGCAAAAACATGTGTGTGTGTGTGTGTGTGTGTGTGTGTGTGTGTGTGTGTGTGTGTGTGTGTGTGTGTGTGTGTATATATATATATATATATATATATATATATATATCCATATATATACATACATACATACACACTATATATATATATATATATATATATATATATATATATATATACACACACACACACACACACACACACACACACACACACACACATATACATATACACACACATATACATGCATCAATATAAACTTTACTTTCATCTACAAGCAAATACACCACATAGGTTGTAGAAGATAGAGAAGAAAAGATAAACTCCGGAATGAAAGGGGGATGGCAGGAGGGTAACTTGGACTGCAACAGTGAAAAAACTCGAACATCTACATTTACGGTAAGTGTACACAACTGTACTACGTTCTTCGTGCTTTACTGTTGCAGTCATTACATTTGGGTAGAATTCCAAAGCTATGGTTGGGAGGCTGGAGCTAAACAGCATTAGGTGCGGCTTTAAGGCCCTGCACAACCGCAGTGGCAAAGCCTGTCCTGGACTTAGGAGGCAAATGATAATGCTTTGTAAATGTGTGAACAGAACTCCAAGTAGCAGCCTCTAGAATGTCTTTGGTTGGTACTCCTCTGAGAAAGGCTGCCGAAGTAGCTGCAGCTTTGATGGAATGAGACCTAATGCCCTTGGACAGAGGTTTACCATGGTGTAAGTAGCAGAAACGGATGCAGTGGCTTATCCACTTTGAAATTGTCTGCTTTGAAATAACCTTTCCTTCTGATCCTGCAGCATATGACACTAGTAATTGCTCAGTTTTATTTAGAGCTTTAGTCCTGCTCAAGTACAATCTTAGCTGTCTGTGTACATCCAAGGAATGCAGAATTCTCTCCCCCTTGTTCTGTGGATTTGGATAAAAGGTTGGCAGATGAAAAGTTTTTGGTTAAGAGCTGCACTGGAAACCACCTTAGGCATAAATGTAGGATTTGTCCTCAGAGGCACCCTGTCTGGGTAAAATATGATAAAAGGCTCTACAGCCATGAGGGCCTGTAGCTCTGAGACTCTTCGTGCTGAAGTAATTGCTAGTAGCAGAGCTGTTTTCTATGATAAGAACTTTACATCAGCGGTAGCAGCTGGTTCAAATGGAGGCAGGGTGAGCTTTTCCAACACATAATTGAGGTCACATGCAGGTATTGGTGATCTTCTAGGGGACCTTAAATTTTTGGCTCCTTTAAGATACTGCCTTAGTAAAGGATGAGAAAAGATTGGTGGCTCTGTATTGTAATGAGCTGAAATGGCAGAGGCATGGATTTTAATTGATGAGAAAGATAGACCTTTGTCAAGCAGCTCAGTCAAATATTGTAATATCTGAGGAATATTTGGTTCTGCTGCATCAGTTCCTTGTGCTCGATTCCAAGCACAGAATTTCTTCCATTTATCAGCATAAGATTTTCTAGTACTAGGTCTTCTAGCTTCCAAAATGACATCCATCACAGCTTTACTGAGAGGTGTTGTTTGTATAGCTACATGATCAGTCATGCTGCCAGGTACAGTGTCTGGAGTTGATTGTGCAGGATCGGATTGTTTTGCTGGGACAGTAGTTGAGGTCTTTGAGGTACGGTCCAAGCTGGGTACTGAGACAAGTTCTTTAGGCTTGGGTACCAGCATTGGCGGGGCCAGTCCGGGGCAATTAGTATCATCTTTGGTTTCTCTTGTCTGACTTTTAGGAGGACCTTGGGAAGAAGGGGCAGAGGAGGAAAGGCATAAACTGATGGTTTTTCCAACTGAAGGATAGGGCGTCCATTTTCCATGCTTGTCTGTGATAAGTCCTTGTGCAAATCTTTTCAACTGATAATTTTGAGGAGAGGCAAATAGATCTATGTCTGGGTTCCCCCATTTCTTTGTTGTCATGCTAAAGACTTGTGGATCTAGTTTCCACTCGTGAGGATCCATAAAGGTTTCTGTTTAAAATCGTCTACCAGAGGATTTTGCTTTCCTGGCAGGAATTGAGCTTGAAGATGTATTTGGTAAGTGAAAGCTGTGTCCCACAGTGCCATGGCTAATCTGCAAAGGGGGTATGAGTGTGTGCCCCCTTGCTTGTTTATATACCACATGACCGTGGTGTTGTCCGTCTTTATCAGTAGTTGTCCTGGATGAAATAAGTCCTTGAAGGCTGTTAGGGCATTTTGAACAGCTAGCATCTCTTTCTGGTCGATATGTAAATGCATTTGTTTTGGGGTCCATATGCCCTGAATGCATCTTCCTGCCATGTGGGCTCCCCATGCATAATCTGATGAGTCTGTTGTTAAGGTTTGGCTGGCAGGGGGTAGAGTGAAGGCCCGTCCCATGTTTTGGTGACATGTCTTTGCCCACCACAGAAACTCCTGTTGTAGGCAGGGAATGAGAGGAATCACTGTTTCCAGACTGTGACAATGTTGACTCCATAAACTTTTTGGGTACCATTGAAGTTTCCTCATATGCAGTCTTGCATATGGAATCAGTAGGATGCAGGATGCCATGAACCCTGCAGAATTTGTCTTGCAGATAACTGGGTTTTCGCTGCCATCAGTTTGAAGTAAGTAGTCAGTTGCCTTTGCTCGTCTGGCGTGAGGTAAGCCATCTGGGTAGTTGTATGTAAGCTTCACCCAGGAATGTTATCTTTTGAGAGAGTACAAGTTGTGATTTCTTTTCGTTTACTGTGTACCCTAGGCATGTTAGAAGCCTTTTCACAAATGCCAGATGTTGAAGAAGAATGTCCTTGTTCTCTGCTTGAATGAGACAGTCGTCCAAGTAAGGATATATTTGTATACTTCTTTGTCTGCAAAATGCAATTACTGGTGCCAGGCACTTTGTAAAAACCCTGGGTACAGTAGATAAGCCAAAGGGCAGTGCAGAGAATTGGTAATGCATTAAGCCAGCCTTGAATCTGAGGTATCTTCTGCACGATTGTCTTATTGGGACATGCAGGTATGCCTCATTTAGGTCTAGTGTCACCAGCCAAGCATTTTTGCCCAGCATGGGCAGAAGCTGCTGCAAAGTCAACATTTTGAATTTTGGAATGTCCAGTTGTGTTCAAAATTGATAACTCCAGTATTGGCCGCCAGGCCGCGTCCTTTCTGGGTACCAAGAACAGTCTTGAGTAAAAACCTTGTCCTTTTTCCTGTTCTGGTACTGGCTGAATGGCCCCCATATTCATGAGGGACGTAACCTGTTTTTGTGCCTCTGCCCATTAATTCTTTTGGCAGATCTGGCCAACCGTGTGCCACTGGCAGAGTATGGAAATGGAACCTGTATCCCTGTGATACTATGTTTAGTACCCACTTGTCCTGGGTTAGTAACTACCAATTTTGAGCAAAAAGTGCTAATTTTCCCCCAAAGGGCTGCCAAAATATAAGTGCTTGTTGTAGGCAGAGGGAAGTCATTGGGACTGTTTTCTGTAGGTTTGCACTTGATCTCCTCCAGATTTGGAGGTAGAAGCGCCCCATTGCTTTGACCTGTATGAATCTTGTGCCCGATATCTGGAACCCTTAGGGCGTCTGGATTTGCCCCTTTGAGCTCTGTCTGACACAGGAAAGGACCAATTTTTTGTAGGCCAGTGTGTACTGAATCTTGGTGGCTGCACTTGTAAGAAGTCTTTTACAGTTTGCATAGACTTTGCTTTGTCTTCCATTTTCTTTAAACCTCTTCTGCCTTAATACCAAACAGAGTATCATGCTGTAAAGGTGCATCTAGCAATTTAGCTTTAACATAAGGCAAATTTTGTTCCTTTAGCCAGGCATGCCTCCTAATCACAGATCCAGTAACTGCGGCCCTGCAAGAGGCCTCTAAGGAGTCAAAACCACATTGCAAAGTATGCTTTCCAACCTGTTCAGCTGCATGCAATAATTCCTGCAATTCTTTATTTTCTGCACATTTAGAAAATCATCATTTTCTGTTTCAGCAATCCCATAACATGTTGTTGATACTTGAGCATATGAAATTGACAGTTTAAGGCCCTAATTGCCAAGGTTGCAGATGTATAAACCTTTTTTCTCCATCTGTCCAGTGCCCTTGAATCTCTGTCAGAGGGGGTAGGATTTTTTGCTGTTGAGGCCTCAACTTCCCTTTGGACCCTGTGAAATAGTTTCAGGATCAGCAGCAGGGTTTCTAAATAAAAAATTATGTGAGTCAGGGACCCTGTAATATCTGTCAGGCTTGCTGGGAGCCGGGGGGTAAGGAGTCAGGGGTTAAGCTTGACTCCGAAAGCACATCATCCACAATGTCTAAAACAGGGGGAATGGCTAAAGGCCCGTGCCGAGGGAGAAGGAAATCCCTGAGCCTCTTTTTGATTCTGAGAAATCTTGACTCTCCCAGTGAAAATGCTCCCTCAAAGTATGCAAGGTTTCTCCAAATGAATAATCCTCAGGAGGTGATGCAGATGGTATAGACTCCTCTGCATCAGAATCCTCATAGGGAGGTATAGATAATTCCTGATCATAAGAGGAATCAAAAGAAATAGAAACCTGATCTGAAGATTCATAATCAGTGTCTTGCCTAGGCCTCTTATCTGGAGGGGGATGGGAACCCCTTATCAAGGTAATAAGGTCTTCAGCCATTTTGATAATTTGTTTTTTAGGCAAAGAGGCCTGTACACATGGCTCATGCGTCAGTTTTTTAGTTTTAGAAGGTGCTTTTGTCTTTGGTTTTGCAGCTGTCGTTGGTTTGATATACAAATGTTGAGGCCTGAAAACCCCCCTCAGAAGCCGGTGCCTGCTCAGCGGCTCCAGACCAATCCGAGGGAGATACATCCATGAGTCCAATACGTTTGAGTATCTCGCGACATGCCGGACTCCACATGGGTGTCGGTAGAGGCCTGCGACTTTAAAGTAGCGGGTATCAGAGGCTGCGAAAACACCTCACTGAGTACCGGCGAACCGGTGACTGGCTTAGAAGCTTCATCGTCAGTTTTTGACCTCAACTGTCTCTCTTTGACCTTTTCTTTGGGTTTTTTTTATGTACTCCGGTAGTTGGATTGCTATCCGACGACATTTCTGGGTAGTTAAATCTGTTTCCAAAATACTTTGAGGCAAAAATATACTGACGCTTAATAGTGCGTTGGTTAAATCTAGCACAAAACTGACAGCCAGGCACATCGTGATCAGGGCCTAGGCAAGGAATACAGTATAAATGGAAATCCTTATGAGGTATTTGCTTCCCACAACTAATACAATTATTAACTTTTTCTGACATTGGTATGGAGCAAGAAAAAAGTTTCCCAAATGGGGTAATTAGCTTTAGTGAAGACTTCAGTTCTGAAACTCAAACTCGAATATTTCAGGAGTCGGCCGACCGGCACTTGCGAAATGCTTCTGCTTCAGGCACCGCGAGGCAAGAAAGACTAAAGAAAATGGCGTCAGCTGCATGTTTTATACCCCTGACGACCTGACGTCATGGAAGAGGAGACCGCAACTGACGCAGGACCCAAGACTTTGGAATTCAGGCCGACTGAGGGCAACCTGCCAGCAGATTACCCAAATGTAAATGACTGCAACAGTGAAACACGAATAACATCCATGGTAGAGAAGGAAAGGTTCCTGGGTAAAACAATTTCTTCAGCTGATGGCAATAAAACACTAAAGGAAAAAAAAAACACCTGCATTTTAAAATTCTAAAAGTTATCAAGGTACATACTGAGTAGTTCAACAGAAAATAAAATGAAAATAACAGAGTGTGTGTGTGTGTGTGCGTGTGCGTGTGTGTATTATATAAACTGCATAAAAAAAGTTACCTCTTGAAGATTAGTGAATCTATCATAATCTGTATAGGTGAACAACCTTCTGTTCTTTCGTCCACCAGCTTTGTCCAGCTTTAGGATTTCTTTATGATACTGATGGTCCAATGGGCTTTGACAGGCAGCAGCATTTCTGAACAAGTCGTACTCAAACTGGAGAAAATGGGCAAATCAAAAAGTCATATATTTTAGCGTTAAATAAACACTGCATAACCCCTACCCGCAAAAGTAAATGTCACTAATGAATAAGAGGTTTTTCAGTTGCAGGTATTTAAGATGCACAAGTTAAGTTAAATAAAACACATATACAAGTTGAATATAGGCCCTTTAATTCTTAATCATTTTAATTCCCAGTGTTTTCTTTTCATCCTTATAAAACATTTAGTACTAATTCAAGTTAATGCCATACAATACCTAAATGCAAACAATGAAAATAAACTTTATTATGATCACCATACTGCCAGTTTGTGTGAAACTGGCCAAGATATTTGACAAAAGTGGTGAAAATCAAAATCTGAAATATCCTGTTTTCCACAAAGAACAAACTATCATCATCATCAATAACAGTGAAAAATGCTTTTAACTTGAGTTTAAACTATGAATTGATTTAAAGATGTACAATATATTATAAAGCTTAGGATATCAGATCGTCAAGAAGCTTGTCAGCTGTAATTTTTTTACTCACACTTTCAAACTCCAATGCGGATATCCAGTTGTTTAATTTGTTTAAATTATATCTCTGACATATCTAATGGAGATTTTTCTACAATTAAGTGTACAGTTCAACAACTCTGCCCCTTTTCCTATACAAGTCTAACTTTAACAATAAATTGCCCAACCTAGTGTTATCTGAACATGGTCATATTTTAAAATACTATTACTACTAATAATAATAATAATAAAAAAAACTAGAAGAAAATTACATAAGTATGGCTCTCACGGTAAAACAAAGCTTCACCTATTTACTGGGTAATTAGAAAGGTTCTGCTGCAAAAAAACTAACTGGATGGAATTCACTCAATTCATTTTTTTTCTTATATCATTTTTTGCAAAGTGGCAAGCACCTCTGCACGTCTCATGTGAGGAAAGATCCCCCAGATATATATACATACCAACTCTATGGTCACATAGCCACAGAAAAAGAAATGTAAAAAATGTATCACTCCCAGACTTGTAACAGAAACAGTACTGGCAATGATTTTCTATGAGGAAAAGCAATTAACAAGTTGACACTCTAACCAGTTATGATCACCAAGTTGCAACCTTGTCCACTCTGTACTCCATCAACTGTAGGGAAGTCGAACACAAATCTTACTTTAATACAGATGATGCCAAAAGCAGTAGCAACCTATTTCAATCCAGCTTCCTGAATCCTCTCTAATTTTTTCTTAAACACCCTTACTGAATTATTACTTGCGATATACACAAACTTCCATTTACATAAAATTAATCAAAATATATTAAGTTTACATTTACAAATGTTATACATCACATATATTGTTCTACATCATACAATCAAAGCAACATTACATAAATTATTTGATTCCTGCATTCTCTTACACCTTAACTCTCCTCCAAAATATTTTTCTGTGTATTGTTCCCACAATTTCCATTTTTTGTTTCCATGATTTATATTTTTGTCTCTTCTTTAACTTTAATAATCTACTTAAATAGTTATGTACTCTCTCTAGAAGAAAAAAAAAATGGCGTTTTATACCAGCACATTTTTTCATTTATCTCATCATTCTCCAATTACCACTTTACTCATACAGGGAAGATGCAACTGATAATTAGTATTACCGACCTGCACTACTTGCTTGTTAGCTGATTGGCTCTGTTGGTACTCCTAGGCTTGTAGCTGGTTAGGTCTGTAATTAGCATATAACTAGCTCATTGGTGTACAGGCCATGCACTCCCCCCTCCCCATCTCTACTGATTAGCTCTTTTTGATAATCTAAGCCTAGTTACTGGTCCAGTGCTGCAATTAGCATTTAACTCGCTCTTTGGTGTTCACTGGCAAGCGCAGCCCCCCCACCCAAATTTAACTTCTGACTGCAAGTTATATATTCTAGATTGTCCCCACGACACCATTTTTATATTATCCCTACTCTATTTTACACCTCCTCATGGCCATTTTCGATGTGTGCTCGCCCATCCAAGTATAATATACTAGTTCATTTACTCTTGCTGTAAACGTGTTACTTGCTTAAAAACATAACTATTTTATCATCCGTTGCTTTAAATACAATTACTTAATACAACTGTATTTTAACAAAGCAAGCTATGATTAACCAATGTTATTGACTAGGTGCAAGTACAGGTTTAGGCAACAGACGAACTGCTGTAATTGCAAAGTAATTAATCGCTGTAGTATGAATCACAGCTCTACCCACAAGAAAGCTTAGATATTCAAAAATAGAGTGGTTGTTTCCAAGTTTCAGTTATTTGCAAGCTTAAACTTTCAATCATATTGCTAGCTGCATTTAAGTACATCACTGCTGTAGAATGAACCACTGCTGTATCTACTAGAATGTTGTAGATACTCAGAGAGTTTAGCCTAATGTTTCAGTCAGTTTACAGCTTAAACTGCAAAGCATATTGTTATGCGCTTCTGCGTTTTCCAAATGTGACCTACAGCCCAGTGATGCAGTTTAAGAGTCAATGGTGTTGTATTCAGCATTTAATTTAATGTAGAGTTTTATGAACTATATTTTTGCTCCTTAGAAACAGGTATTGTCTGCTATGTCTCGGATCCCAGTTGCATGTAAGGTATTCTGGTAAATTAATTTGTAAAAGTTGGTGGTGCAGCTCTCAGGATCTCTCTAAATAATTTCGTCCGTTTCCTTTTCATAGCTCCTTCTGCCCCTGTTTATCTCTTGAGTGTGGCAGCCCCTCCTATTCACTAGATTGTGCCACACACTCTAGGAAAACAGAATGTACAGATCTTTTCAATTTACCTCATTTTGTGCTCCAATTAATTTTGTTTTGTAGGGATAGTGGCATGCACACTACTAGAGGCGGCTCTGCTGTTGTTCCCCTCACATCTTAGCTTGTACATTCTCCAGCCATACAGCCATAATTTAGCTGTGAAAGGACTTTAGATTGTTCTTTAATTTAATTATCAATTTTAGCAAAAATTCTCTATGGGCTTTGTAAACTTTTAAAAAAGTATTACTGACCTGCACTATTCACCTGACTGGTGCTGTTGATACTCCTAGGCTTGTAGCTCTACCCACTCAGGCTCACTCCACTCCCCTACCCTACACCCCCATTTCCTTACCCACCACCGTTATACCTACATTTATTCTCATCTAACCACGCACACACTCAACACTGACCAATCATACAAAAGATATCTTCTCTATTACTTTACTCCTAATTACACAGGCATTCCACCCTCTAACCATCAATACATTCACTAAGTTTCGCCACTCTCCTCACATCAAATTAAATTTTCGTCTAATAAACATATTAGCTGGTAAGAATCCTCCTTATTAATCTTGATACTTTATTACTGATATTGGCAGCTGTATGTGCTAGTCATTTTCTCTCACTTGCATTTTATTACTACAGTTTACTTTAATTACTACTACATAACAATACCTTAACCATAGCAATATGCTACCCTTATACACTATAGCACTCATAATTCTCAATAGCTGCCCATCTAACCTCCTACCATATTCATCTAAATATTTCACTAACTTCCCATACCTCTCCATTCCCCTACCCTCCACAAATAAAACCAACAAGCATTGTGATACCACCTGCAATCTATAGCATTACAAACATTCATCAATTTACCGATACTATTCTCCTACAACATACTTTTCAAATCTCCCTGAAGTATAAGTTCATAGCTAAGTACCTCAACACCATTATACACACAGCATCCCAACTTGCTCTTAGTGGCGATATCCACCCAAATCCTGGCCCCAAAACTAACCATGCCCATTTCTGTCTCAAACTCACCATACAGCCCCAAAGTGAATTTAACCTAACCAAAAAAAGGATCTGATCTTCTTCTACTAAATATTAACCTTAGAAGTATTGCTAACAAGATACATCAATCATGCAACCCTCTCACTCTACTCACCGGACATTGCTCTAATAACTGAAACCTGGCTTAAGTCTGACATTAGCAACAACAAAATCATTCCACCAGGATAAAATATAGGGTAGGCAGAACAAGTAAAAGAGGTGGTCGTATAGCCATACTATTTAAAAATAGCCTCATTCTACAATCCCTAGACCAAAACACCCCTGAATTCAATAATGCAGAAATACTTTTTTCTAAACTGAAATTGAATTAAAAAAAATTTGGAGCCTATATACCACCCAGTAATAACCTTCCCACATTAGAACAGATCCTCCAGTGGACATAAAAATCTCTGTCTCAGGAAGCAATCACATCCTGCCCTGTATTCATTCTTATAAAGCGCTCCATCTCTGAACAAGTAGTCCCAGCAATCTGGAAAATCTCACACATCATCCTAACACTATCAATCAACAAAGAAATGAAGGCAAACCAGTTTCTTCTAGCTTTCCTTGATCTGTCTAAAGCTTTTGACATGGTCTGTCATAATAAACTCATAAATATACTCTCCGACCTAAATCTCAGTTATTCAGCACTAACATGGTTCCAGGATTGCCTAGCTGGACACCAGCAGTCTGCAAAATGGCAACAAGACCTCCCACCATTATTGCTAGCCACACTGGGAGATCTACAAGGATCTTAGTTCCCCTTCTTTACACCATATTTACTAATAATCTTCACACTGCAGCCCTTCATGCTTCTCTTGTCCAATAAGTGGACAATTCTACTCTTACACTTGCTGCTCCATCACTACAAAGTCAACAAATAACACCAATGTCCTTCATTGCAGTAGAATCATGGCTGATTTTCAGCTTATTCTGAACCCTAACAAAGTTAAACTCATGCTTTTTCAACCCACAAGAACCACAGATCCCACCCCTGCCTTCTATAGCTCATCTACCAATCATACCACTATTTCTATCGTATCCCAAACCAAACTTCTGGAGGTTGTTATTGATAACATGAAATTTTACATATGCATAGCCCAGACCATAAAGAAAGTACATAAAAAAACTTGGCACCCTATACAGAAACAGTTTCTATCCAATAACATAAAAGCTACCACTGCATATCATTGCTAGAATCTCCTTGTGCCTGACAGAGTGCTTCTCAAACAATCTGGAAATAAAGAGCTGATAAGTACATTTTTTCACACTTCAACTGTTCAGTGTTCTGCACCGTCTTTATTTTTGCTTGACTGAATTATTTATATATTTGCTGACCGAATTTCATTTTCTTATCTGTGCTGAAAATTTTTTTGTCCCACCCTTGCACCCAACTGTTGTGTTCTTAAAGTTGGAGGCTTTTGCAGTTGCCCAACCCTACTGTAAATTTGATCTGGGACACACTTCCCAGTCCCATCTCATTAGCTCATTCTACCTAATACAGAGATCATTTGGACAGGCCAAACCCCTTATTCCCTTAACCTTGAATTATCTTCTGCTCCTGTTCTCTCCCTTCCCACTTTATAAAAAAATAAATAAAACAAACAAAAAAGACACTTTATTCAGCTGTTTATATTTTTCTGTAGTTGTGGTTTTTTCTACTAGACTGTTACTTCATCTTGCTTTTTCCTGCTACTTGCTCTTTGCTCTGTAAAGTGTTCAACTGCATCTTTTCTGCTGCATTTATTACTGCTTGTTTATAGCCTGTTTAAATTGTTAAGGGTTATTCTATGCTCTTAGTTTTGGTTTAAACACTTGGGCTTTAGGCCCACCCCTTAGCTCTCCCTGGTCTTTCTCCCTCAGATTCTGAGAAATATGGATGGACAATTTCCTACAGTTTCTCCTGCCAGTCTGATTGATATAGGCATCCTGACACAGTGTAGCAACATGTACACGGACAACCATCTACTACCACCTAGGAACACAATTTGTGAGAGATGCAATTACATCAGGAACCTAACATCCATGCTCTCTCCCCCTTAAATCAGTACATCTGGCAACCAAATGATTGTCAACACAACAAACACCACCCACACCTACACAGTACACACCCACATATGCAGAGGTCCTCCACATAAACATACCCAAACAAAGGAGACCTCTGAGGCAAAAACACATACAATCTCCACAGCCCTCCACAGTCCACACACCTGTGTCTCACAGCCACTAACGCTTCACCACAAACCCAAAATATTAGTCACAGGAGACTCCATGGTATGACACAGATGTGCCTCTCACCAGGCTGGAGAAGGAGAAAGTCATAGTTAGTTGTCTGTCAGGTGCCAGAATCTGCCATATCACATACGCACTCAACTCTCTCAACAACAGGTACTGTTATGACTCTGTCATAGCCCATGTTGGCGTGAATGACTCGAGACGTACCCCTCTGGAGTGTATGAAGAGAGACATGATTGAGCTAGTTGATTATGTGTCCCAGGCAGGTATGTCCCTAGCCTTAAGCAGCATTCTGCCATCACACAGAATGATGCCTCAATGCAGACAGAAAATTATTGACTTTAACAAGTGGCTTAGTTTCTGGTGTTATTCCAAGGAGGATCCAGTACCAGACAGCCTGGAAAGATATGATCGACAGACCATGATGCTTTGCCACAGACAGCCTGCATCTGTCTCACCTGGGCTTCAGGCTTCTGGCAAAGTCTCTCGTCTCCCCTATAGTGTCTTTTTTAGGAAAAGTCCTGAGGTCGACAAAACCAACATAACAATTTCAACAAAACGCAAATTAAAGGTCATGCTGCTAAACGCCTGGAGTCTAAACATGAAACTGCACTCAATGCAAGCATTCTTAACCCTGGAAAATGCTGACATCTGTGCAGTCACAGAAACCTGGTTCAAAGCTGCAGGGAGCACCCCAGCTTTACCTGGTTACTCATCCTATCATACATTCCAGACCCCAAACTGTGGGCAATAAAGCCGAAGGAGGTGTAGTTTCAATATACAGTAAAGACATGCACACCTCCAGGCTGGGCAAACAGTATGATGCACAGGAGACACTCCAGGTGCAGTTAACCATTGACAACATCCCTATTCAAATCATAGCTAGCAACCGGACCCCAAATCTGACTCAAGATGCCCAATCTGCCTATTTGTACCTGTTCGAATTTATCAAGATTCAACCCGTTACCCTGATCACGGGTGACTAACTTCCCAAACACAGAATGGAAAAACTAACCATGCAAGAACACAAATGCCCAGATTCCTCGAGTTTGTCAATGCAAATGCCTTGGAACAGCTTACCGATACCCCCACAAGAAATGTTATCTTGGACTTGATATTAACCGACATGAGCAATCACTGCAGCATCCCTATAGTATCATCTTCCCTGGTAAGATCCGACCATAAAGCGGTCACTTTCAAAGTCACCATCTCCCCCAACCTGCCTCTAGCTAGGAGCAGACATAGAAACTTCTCCAAAGCTGATTACACCCTCCTGAGGGATGGTATAAACAGCTTCACAACCCCCCCCCCCACCTCTGTAGGAACTGGCACCAATTTCCAAACTGCACCAAAACATAATACGAGCATTTATATAGATGCATGGAATCATCCTCCGCAAGGAAGAGTAAACCTGTCTGGTGGACATCTGCAATAAATAAACTCTATGACAAAAGGAAAAAACTGCTATCCAAGACCAAGAAGGTGCAGATGCCCAATTGGAAGCAATGTCTCCTTAGCCTGAACAAGCAAATAAGAGCACTAGTGAAATCCTCCAAAGCAAACTTCGAGTCCAAATTGGCCACATCTACTACAGACAATCATAAGGCCTTCTTCACATACGTCCGCAACCTCAAAGAAGCACCCAGATCGGTTTAGAACTGGTGGTCAAGGACCACACATATACAAATGCTACAGATATAGCAAGCTTGCTGGCTGACAGATTCAGTAAAAACTTCACCCCTCTGTCCCCCCATCAGTAAATCGGGACATCCCCAGTACCTGCCCCCTTTCCTTTATATCTAGGGAACAGGTCATCACTGCTCTTAAAGGCAAAAAATGCAGCCTCCATGGGACCCAACAACATACTAGGCTGCATCTTACGTGAACTCAGGCAGGAACTTGCAGCACCATTAGGTGCCCTATTCAACCAAAGCCAGAGTACCAGAATCATCACCAGCTGAGTTGAGGACAGCCATTGTCATCCCTTTACACAAAGGTGGAGCATCCACCGATCTGGGAAATTACAGACCCAGATGCCTAACTAGCCTGATATGCAAGGCCATGGAACAGATTATCATGGACCTCATTAACAAGGACATTGGCAACCTCCAAACACTCAATCCCACACAGTTTGGCTTCGTCAAGGGGAAGTCATGTCTGATAAATTTGGTCGACTTCTTTGAGACAGTCACCAAAGCCATGGACACAGGGAAGATGGTGCACACTACCTACCTTGACCTGGCCAAAGCCTTTGACACTATTCACCACTTGGGCATAATAGATGAACTCTCTCAACTAGGCATCAATCCATGTAGCAAACTGGCTCACTGATGGAACCCACCTAGTCAAAATAGGGGAAGCCACCTCAAGCAGTAGACCCGTAACAAGCGGTGTACCCCAGGCTTTGGTCTTGGGGCCTCTTATTTGGGATATACTTTTCTGAGGTGCAGGCCAAAACCAGTGGGCTATGGCTGACCATATTTTCAGATGAGTGCAATCCAGGTGCCGACATCAATTTCCATAGTGATGTAGACATCCTCCAAGAGGGTCTCACTCAGACAAATGACTGGTGCCAAAAACATGGCCTCAAGCTGAACACTAAAAAATGCATCATCATCCCCTTTGGGGAGAGTGACATCCCCACAAATTATCACGCTAATAACATCCTAAGCACGCAATCAGTTGTGTGGGATTTGGGCACCCAGGTTGATAGCAACCTGACTTTTGACCACCATGTTGCTTCCGTTGCATGGAAAGCCTTCTACATGGTCCACCTCATAAATAAGGGCATCTCATCCAGGAACAAGGAGGTCATAACATCCTTGTATTCACCCCTTATAAGGCCCATTATTGAGTACAAACCCCCTTTCGGCATGTACCTCGCAAAGCACATGCAGCAGCTAGAGAGACCACAAAGGTTCCTCACCAGGAGAATCCAGGGGCCTCAAACATCTGCCATACACAGATAGGCTAAAATCCCCATCTCTCTACTCAGTTTCATAGAGACTCCTCAGAGGTGACCTCTGTCTGGCATACAAGGAGATCACAGACACCACCTTCATGGGACTGCTACATATTCGCAAGTCAAGCTCCACTCGAGTAACTCACACACGCAGCCTCAACCTTCTTTGTGACATCAACAGGACTTGTTGGTGGGACAGATGTGTCCCAGAGACTCCCCCATCTATGGAACTGACTCTCTCTCCACGTCAAGCAGAGTACCTCTTTACCCCTTTTTAAGTGCAACCTGGATAGGAAAGAGAAAATATATCCCTGGGATTCCACCCATGTCCCTGCTGGACAGGGGCATCGAGTGCTGACTTGTCTAAACATTGGCTAAACTTTTGGCTAGGCTTATAAGGGCCTCTGGGCCAATAGCCTAGTAACCTCTTATGATCCTATGCAAGAACCCACCTCATTTCTACACTCCTTTATGCTTCACCCATTTTCACCAAGCTAAAGAAATCAGATGTAGGAAGGCTACAAGCTTAATACAATAAAATTGCAAAATTCGCCACGGATTCTACCTTTAGATCACATCACTGCTTAGTGCTAAAACAACTCAACTGGTCAGAACTACCTTGTCTGTTCTTATACCCAGCTTAATATGGCCCATAGACTACTAAACCAACCAAAAAAATGGCCTTCCAAAACCTTCTGTAACCTTACTCTAGTAATCATATTTTACATTCCAGTAACAAATCATAACTTAATACAGCCAAAGCCAACAATGCCGCAGGTGACTCCCTTCATTCAAATTACATAGCCAAAATGTGAAATACACGTCCTCAAAGTATAAGACCTACTATTAACTCTACACATTTTAAAAATACTCAAAACCCACTTATCCAAAACATGGCTATGCTCAGGCACCAATCCTGGTTAGGATACAATAATGTATTTTATCTACCACAATATCTCTCTCTTTTGATCTAGTGGCCCCTTAACATTTGTACATTTCTTCCTGGTCATGCTACTACTCCAGCAAACAGCATGCATCACTGTAATGTATTTGTTAAATATTTGTAGATAAGAAATTATGAAATGTAGACATGCTATTTCCCTCCGTTAAGCAGTGTTTGTTTTTTTATTTTTAACTAGGTACAATATGCTTAGAATTAATTCTACAAACTATGCTTTGAATTTACTCTATGTATATGTTTTATTTCATTCTGACTTTTATTTATGCATATACTCTCTGTTGTAATAATGTGCAGCTTTTCTCCCTAGGCCTCTGCTGAAAAAACACGGTTTTCCCAGTCAGACTTTCCCAGTAAACAAATGTAAAATCAATAAATATTAAAGAATTATAAAATGACATTAAAGTTTGATCCAACCCATTCTCAGACTTACAAGCATCATCCCAATCACCACATGTGATGCACTTTAATAAAAGTTCAGATCTTAGTTGATAAATATTCACCTATTTCTTCACTATTTTCAGAGGACATCATGTACTGGTGGTGTACAGAGATAAAGGCTTAACTATAGCCCAAGTGACCCAAGTTCAAACAGCAGTTTGGGTGCTTGCTGGAGAACACAGGGAGTATCGGAATGCCCATCCTGGGGGACAAGAGGAGGTGAGCGTACTTTGGGTTCACACAAATGGTTTAATTATCTTGGTGAAGATTAGGTAAATAGCAGCAAGGTGCTACCCAAGGATGGGTGGGGCATTATGCTGATGTCAACCATTTGCAGAAGTGAGAGGTCATAGTGCTGCTTGATGTGTGCAGGGGTAGGGAGAAAACAAGTAAAATACTCCCTTGGCAGTGGTATGATGCTGATCCAGGATGCTTTGATCTCCTCACCGACCTCACTCCATACAGCAGCAAGTCCAGTGGAGGTAAGGAGGACCAGCAGCGCCAACAAATCAAGGAGAGGCAATGGAAGCAGCTAATGTTAAGCTGTGAGGCAGCAAAAAAAAAAAAAAAAGCAGCACCAACTATTTTCATAGCTTGATTTCTAATAGTGAATGCATAGCAGTCAACCTTTCTGAAAAAATGTACCATAAAATTGCTAACAATGAAATTAAGGATCTTATATGATCCAGTCCAGCCATTTCAGTGTTAAGACTGGTTGCTCACATTCTGGCATCTATGAAGCTCTCCTAAGCTTAGACTTATCCCCTTACTTTCACAATAGTTCACACTAATCTCTCTATTCAGATCTCACGTACAGCTGAAAAAAAACAGCTTCAGGATGCTGTCAATCCTGACATATTTTCTTCTTTTGAAGAGTAACTGCATTTTACTTAGCAGTCAGGTTACAATAGTTAGGACTACTAGTGCTTTAAGTATATGCAGTGTCTACTTAAATTTTTTGCTGCTTCATCTCCTGCTCCTACCTACCTAGGTTATCCAGTGACGGGACTTATTTATTTTATTGACATTTGTTAACTGGGTAGTGTCCGACTGGGCCATGAGCTCGTTTTCAGAGGAGAGCCAGGGAGAAAAGCTCCACAATTAATAATAATAATAATAATAATACAATTAGTAAGATCTAAAATTATACAATCGTGTTATGAAATGAACTAAGGTAAACTAAGAAATGTTACTGAGGTAGCACAACACATGGTTATATACACATCACTACATGATGTCCTCTGAGCATTTGAAAGCTAAAGAGACTTGACATACGATAGTTTCTTTCTTTTTTTCTTTCCTCCATAGGGCAATTACTTTCAAACAGCAACACACAGACAAATCTGAAAATGCCTCAGGTTTTAAAAAGTGTGGAAAATGCAGCCATAAGATTCCCCACAAAAGATGCACACAAACTTTGTGCCGTGAGACTAAGGGTGGAACACCTGGTTTCTTCACCTCAGAACAGCAGCTATGAAGGTACCTGAAATCAAGGCCTTCTTCCTTCATATCTAGCAGATCAGCTATGTTCCATTGTAGCCCTTTTGTTCACCCTGCTAGGGACAGGATAATGAAAGCTGGAGAAAGATTCTTATTGTCATCTATGGCTCCTTTCTAAGGCCCAGTCCTGGTACCAGGAGATTCAGAACCAACCATACCTTGGCAAACTCTGATGTTGGCACTGATGGAAATATCTCCATTCAGCCCTGACGCCACTATGTGTACTGGTGGCCTTGGTACTGAGCATCTCAGTGCAAAGGACGACTACGACCCATATGATCAATGCTGATGGTTTGGCACTGACACTATGCATCATCAGCCTTGGGACCTTCAATGCTGAAACTTCTATCAGCAGTGCAGGCATCAGACTAAGCTCATTGGAATCAGTGTCAACCTTTTAGGCTTCAACATAAGCTGGGAGACGCATGTCCTTGGCACCAGTAGTCTCAGTACCGAGAGCTAGGTCAGGAAATGTTTTATGATACTACCCATTGTGTTAATAGACTCCAAGGAGTCTGATTCCACAATGGCTCCATCCCAGAAAGCCACCCCAACTGAATATTTTGGTCCTTTCATCTCTGCCCCAGAAAGAGAGAGGAACAGTAGACCACCAACAATTTAATACTTCTGGAGCAGAATCCTCTCCCAAGTACTTGTACAAGTCCAGAGATTCTGTGGAAGAGGAGGTGCAAAAGGGGGGCATCTAAACACCTCAACAAACTGCTCTAAAGAAAAGGGAAGCCCTTCCTTCAGTCCCCTCCCAACAAACTGCAAAATCAGAGAAATACTACTGTTTATGTATCACAGGGACTCGTGGCCAGTTAACCAAGCATGCTCTGAAGAAGAATTATTACAGGAGGCTTTCGGTTCCTCCACTTTGGCCCCTTCTGTTGGCCAAATAACTTCCTGGTAGTGGACAGGGCACGGTGAACAGCTTGAAGTGGTAAAACCTAGCTTGAGGAGACCAGGTAAGATCCTCCAAACCCCAAATGACATAAAGGCTCGAGTAATACACCACTAGTTGATCTCCAGTGGTGGAATCAGCCTTTAAATAGCAGCCCTCCAATAAGTGCGCTACAATCTGTTCTTCAGATAAGGATTCGTGTGACAAGAATTGATTTGAGAAGGACATTTATACTACTGGTACATTATCCATCACAGCATTGAAATATCTGATCCATATTACATGTTTTTCCAATGTAGTTTAATGAAAGGGATATTAAACACATTGAAAAAGCTGCCTCACAGTGATATGTAAAGACAGATGGAATCACAAGTGGTGGCACTGGGCAATGTTTCCACACTCTCCATAGCACTCCTTTAGAATGCAGTTGACTGAGCAGTAACAGCAGCCAGGTTAGGGAAAAGGATATGCAGACATGCCCGACTGAAGCATTGTAATTTTGTGGATAATTTTCAGGCATCTATTATTAATACCCTTTACATCACATCTTTCTTATTTGGATCATAGGTGAAGGACAGGCTTATGAAGACTAAGCAGGAAGGCAACATACTTGTGGCTGTAGGTGTCAAGTTTTCTACTTCTCAGAGACCATCAAAAATGTGCAAGAAACTTGTGATTCAAAAAGGCCAAACAGCCACCCTTTGAGCCACAGTCGGACAAAAATTCCTATGGTCATGGAATGGATAGAGGCTGAGGGGGGTCTATAGAATCAGAGATTCTGAAGCCCTCCTTCTGGGAACTTGCCATGAAATTCATGAGGATCTGCCTAACTGTTAACCTCTCAAGGCAATTGGGAGCCAAATTTTTCTCCACCTAAAATTGCAGCAGACTATCATGCAAGACAGAAGGTTAAAGAAATGTTTCTGGAGCTGCAAGATCCCCTTCATTCCTTCATAAAGCCACTTTAATTTCCACTGCCCAACATCTCAACCAATCCATCAGAATGCGTTAGCGAAACACATGGTTGTCAATCTCCTACACAAGAGAGCCATCTAAAATGTCCCATCAGACCAGAGAGGATCCAGAATTTATTTGCGTTTCCTTTTATAGTGCCATAAAGGAGGACCTCAGTTCCATTTTACACTTAAGCACCTAAATCAGTATGATCTGTAAACCAGGTTTTGGATAGTCAGTGTTGTCAATTATTTCATGAATAAAGGAAGTGACTAGAAATTCTTGTTGGATCTCTAAGATTACACTCATACCTACCTGTACATCAAACTCACAAGGGTTAGCACAATGGTCTTGTAAACCAGGGGTCATGCGGTCAAATCTCATCAAAACCACTGCCTATGCTTCAGTCATTCTAACACATGTGGAGAAGTGCTATTTATCGACACAATTTTCATCTTACATTAAGAAAGGCTCTCTTGCACCCTTGTGGCAGAAGAGTGTAGATCTAGGCTTTTAAGAGCTGGGAATTGCTGGAGAAAGGTCCATTGTGCGATTTCCTATTGGTAGTTTAATTTAAAAGCATTTAATTTTGCCTCTACTTAATCCTCGCGTTTGCATGCGTTTGTGCTCAACTAACCAAAGCTGCTCAAAGTTTGGCATTTTTGCCAGAGGTCCAGAGTGATTCTGCTTTAATCTAAGACAAAAATCAAGAAAATAGATATACTTTGTGTTTCTACTGCACTTTTTAAACTGAATTTTGTCAGATTACTGCATTATTTCTGCCTTTTTACTGTTGTGACTGCATTATTTTCTGCACCAGCACCACTCAACGAGGGTAAGGACCCACATGGTTTGAAACACAATGTTTTCCTAGACATCTGTCTGTGGGACCCTCCCAAGTTTCCCTGCTGCACTACAGGCAACTCAGCTGCACACTGAGCAGCACTGACACACCTATCATCCACAGCCCTAAAATGAGCAACCACTGTTAGTCCTAGCACACACTTTTCAAACTAGCCCACTCCCTTCCCTATTAACACATATGGAAAAAACCTGCTATAATAGATAGGCAGTTTCCTATCATTTTCAGCCAAGCCTGATTGACTTGGGAATTGCAGTAATTGACTCATGTACACTGACAACCACTTACTTCTACAACAAACAAAATACCGTATGTGAAAGATTAAGTACACTAAGAAATTGGAATCAGTTCTCTCACCTAACAAGTCAGGTACCAAACATGCTGTCAGTACACACTCTTCACCTCTCAAACAAAACAAAAGCCACGACACATACCCCTCACACATGTAGAGGTACTCACTAGAAGTCAACCAAAAGATCAGAGACCTCCTAAATATAAACAAAGTCCACACACTGCTATGCAAATAGAAACCACTTTACATACAACTGTGTCTCAGCAAACAAGCCCTTAAGGCAAAACACCTCTAAACCTAATATTCTGTTCATAGGTGATTCCATAGTGAGACACACAGATGTTGCCCTCACCAGGCTGGACAAGGAGAAGGTCACAGTCAGCTGCCTGTCAGGTGCCAGGATCAAATTACATGTGCACTCAAGTGACTCAACAACAAGTACCGTTATGACTCATCACAGTTCATGTTGGGGTGAATGACTTGAAACATTCCTCTCTGGACTATATGAAGAGAAACATGACTGAACTCTCATATTATGTGTCCCAGGCAGATATGAACCTATTCCTAAACAGCATTCTACTTTCACCCATGATGATGCCATAACATAAACAAAAAATGACAGACTTCAACAATTGGCTTAGCTTCTGGTGTCATTCCAGGGCGATCCATTATCTATCAGCCTGAGATGACATGGTCAACAGGCCATGCTGCTTTGCCAGAGGTGGTCTACTCGTCTCCTCTAGGCGTTTGGACACTGGCAAAGATGCTTGCCTCCACCATAGTGCCTTTTTTAGGCAATGTCAAAGCAACAAAATTTCTGAAGTAACCAAATCCACTCCAGCCAAACTCAAGGTTCTGCTGCCTAATACTAGAAGTCTAGGCATGAAGCTGCCTTCCCTGGAAGCACTCCTCACCTTGGAAGATGCCGCCATCTGTACAGTCACTGAGACATGGTTCAAGGCCTCAGAGAGCACCCCAGCCGTGCAAGGCTACAATGCATTCCATACATTCAGACCTCAAAATGAGTGTGAAAAAGTCAAAGGTGGAAGTGTATCCATCTTCATTACAGCCAAGTACACCTCGAGACTGGTCAAACAGTATGACTCTGTCAAACTTCTCCATGTCCAACTAAATATAGACAAAAATACCTTACCACATCATTGCCAGTTATAGGTCCCCCACCATGAGCCAAGAAAAGCACACCACAACCCTGAACAGCCCAACACCTTAGTCATGGGGGATTTCAACTATCCTACCATCAAATTAGAGACATACATGAGAGCAAACATACTCACCCAGAGGTTCCTGGACTTTGTCAATTCAAATGCTCTGGAAGAGATAGTTTGCACCCCCATGAGGGGCTCAAATGTCCTAGACATAGTACTCGCCAACATGGGGAGTCACTGCACTACCCCCTGTATGATGCCTTCCCTAGTAAGGTTGGACAATAAAACTATCTAATTCGAAGTAACTATTGGACCCAACACCCCCACAGTAGCTAAAACAACTTTTCCAAAACAAACTACTAACCAATGGTATAAAAAGTTTTATACCCCCCCCACATTCACAGATGACTCCTATGCAGAGATGTACTCAATTTCCCTGTATAAACACTTACGGAACTGCATAGAATAGTTTGTACCCGACCGGGTCAAAACTAGGTCCTCCTGAAAAAACAAGCCATCCTGCTGGACCTCAAGTATTAACTCATTCACTCCAATGGAGCTCAGGAAGTTTGCACTGTAACTTCCAATGGGTGGAGCTTGCGCCTTTAGACAGAATCAAATTATGTCCTCACATTTCAAACAAATGTTCACCGCTCTGAAACCATAGAGGTTATGAAAGTATAAAAGGCAAACTCTTCAGAACAAACTATTTTTATAGTGGTAGTAGTCTTTAGTTTCTAGGTCTTAAACTAAATTTTATATGCCCCAGTAAACACAATAACTATTACATTTGTAATATTTTGTAAACAACTTACAACATCTCAGCAGCCACTTAAGTTACACACATACTGTCAGCAGCATTTTATTCATGTAGCTGAGAGCTTTCATATGAAGCTAAGGAGTTCTGTCGTGTTATTTGGTTGCAATTATATTTGTATAAGTTAATATCATAAAAACAACAGTTAATTATCTATTTACCTGCATTAGACAAAGGTCAAACATTAATACAGCTGTGTTTGCCATTGTGTAAGGTTTAAGATGAAATATTTTAAAACTTTGTACATAGCATGTTTTTGGAATTATTGATGCAAATATGAACAAGCAATATTTGACGCCTAGAGGTGTCAGTATGAGTTAACTGCAGATGCACCTGGAGGCGTCACTCGGATGTAATGAGTAAACAGGTGAGGAAGAAATTGATGTCTAAGAATAAGAGAACTGATGCAGCAGATGAAGAATTCCCTCTGCAGCTTGAAAAAGCAAATCGGAAATCTTGTAAAATCCTCTAAAGCTAATTACAAAGCTAACATAGCATCCCTTACTAAGGATAATCATAAGACATTCTTTAACTACATCTGAAATCTAAAAGGGAATGCCCAGCTATGTGCTGAACTGGTAAGTAAATGGTAACACGCTGCACTGGAGGAATTTGCCACCTGCTAGCTAACAGATTTGGCTCAAACTACAACCCCCTGGCCACACCGGCCATACCCCAAAGCATACCTGACACCAGTCCTCTACCTAGTATCAAAGATCAAATCATACTTGCACTTTCCAAGGCTAGAAATATGGCCTCAGTGGGATCAGATAACATCCCAGGTTGCTTACTAAGCAATCTAAAACAAGGCCTAGTAGATCCACTTAATGTTCTCTTTAACCATAGCCTGAGAACTGGCTTTGTTCCAACAGAGTGGAGAACAACAACAGTAATCCCCTTGCACAAAGGGGGTCATCAAGCGACCCTTGAAACTATAGAACCATAAGTCTAACCAGTCTCATCTGAAAGGCCATGGAAAGAATCATCATGGACCTTATCAATACAGGCACAGACAACCTTCCAACTCTAGACCCAACCCAATTTGGCTTCATTAAGGGGAGATAATACTTATTACACCTAGCTGACTTCAAGAAAGTCACCAAAGCCCTGAATGAAGGTAAGACGGTGCATACTGCCTATCTTGACCTGGCCAAGTCTTTTGACACAATCCCCCATGCAGGTAACATTAGGAAACTCTCCCAGCTGGGGAATTAACCCTTACGTCACTAGATGGGTAGCCATCTAGTTCACCAACAGAACACAATGTCAAAGTTGGAGACTCAACCTCTACCAGTAGACCCGTCACCAGTGGAGGACCACGAGGATCTGTGCTGGGCCCTTTACTGTTGGGAATCTACTTCTTGGAAGTCCAAGCTAAAGCAGACAGCCTTTGGCCTTCCAAGTTCGCTGATGACTGCAAACTGGGAGCAATCATAGAGTCCCCCAATGATGTTAACATATTACAGGAAGGAGGGCTAACAGACAAATGATTGCTGCCAAAGCCACGGTCTAAAACTAAATGCAAAAAATGCATTATTATGCCCTTTGGCAAAGTGGAATTTCCTGCTAATTACAAAACTGACAACACCCCCTAAGCTCAAACGTAATGACGCTAGACCTGGGAGCACAGGTAGATATCAATCTGAACTTCGACCAGCAAGTTTCCACAGGATAAGGAAAGCCTTCTACATTGCAAACTTCATAACTAATGGCATCACATCCAGGTCTAAGGAAGTTATAACCCCAATGTATTTGACCCTCATCAGACTACTAATAGAGTACAATACTCCCTTTTGCATGGACCTCACCAGGCACCTGCAGCAGCTGGAGAGACCACAGAGGTTTCTCACCAAGAAAATACAGGGCCTCCAAACCATGACGTACGTGGACAGATGTGAAAGCCCTGTCACTGTAGTCTGTATCATATGGGCTGCTGAAAGGTGACTTATGCCTGCCCTAATGGAAATATAGCACATCCGCAAATCCAACAGCACAAGATTCACTCACTCTAGGGATCTAAATCTAGCCTATGACATTAACAGAACATGCTGGAGAAACAGATGCATCTCTCAGGGGCTGCTGCTCCTCTAGAATCAGCTTCCGGTTCACATGAATTAGAGCTCCTCACTGACCCTATTCAAGTGCAACCTAGACAAATACATGGGAGACCGCAAATTCACCCCAAGGGTGGCACCCATGTCCCTCATGGACAGGGGCAGTTGGTGTTGACCATAGACTCACTTTGCAAATTATGTCCCCCTAATAAGGACAACTGGGGCAACTTGGGATTAACATGGCTAAGCCTGTATGGGCTCTAGGGCTGCTAACTTAGTAGCCTCCTACGTACCTATGAACTTATAAGGGCATCCAGGAAGCTTCTGTGCATCAGGGTGGCAGTATGAACTCTGAGCCTTCCCATTTGGTCACACCACAGCTCCCATGTGTTTACCAAATGCGTACCAGCAGAGGTGCCATATCTGAGATATGAAATTTGAGTGTTCACATAACTAGACTGGCTCCTAGCTGCCCCAGCAGGAAGTCAGTGACTCAAGCATAGACACTACTAACTACAACTCCTCCAGTCCTTGAGGATTTTGGTAAACATTGTAAAGTCCCAGTTCAAGCTAATGCAAACACAAGCTTCCACAGGTTGCCATTTGAAAACTGTGATCAAATGAGTAGCTAACATCAGACAGAAGTCTCACTTTACAGAGAGTAGTATAATCCCTACTGTCTCACTCTGCCCCTAAAGCAGCTTTGGCCCTTGCGGTGTTGGAGCTAATGGCAACAGCAATTCGTTAATATACCTAATTACATTTTCCAGACATCACATGAGAGTTTTGCAAAGGACCCTAGGGGTTTAGTGGCCCCCAGACATCAAAATCTCTGTTGAAAATCATCCATATTTCTCAAGCATGTTGACAACACTGCCAATAATGACAACTAGACTATATCAACCTTTTGTAGGGCTGCCCCCTTTCACCCATCTCCCCACTGTCCACTATCATGGATACTCTGGCCTCAGGCTTGGCATAGGCTTATAGCATATGGTACAAGGGACATGGATAGATCAAGAGGCCTCCATGCACATAGATATACTGGAGAAGAGAGCATCTCTCCTTTCATCTCAGGCTCTTTAGAACGCCTTTCCTCAATGTGAAAATGCCATCCATTCAGACAATATATCAGTGGTGTCACATTTAAGCAAACAAGAAGGAAGCAGATACTATCCCCTGTGCATAGAGGCCATGACACTATGGGATTAAGCCATGGATTCACATTACTTTCTGACAGCAATTTACATCAATGAACAAGTCATCTCTCTTGTGGACAGTTGCAGAAGATGCTACTGATGCCACACGAGTGATTTCTTAGTCTGACAATGGCCCGCGCAAGCCTCCACTGCTGGGAGGAGAGCCCTGCTGTGACCTATTTGCATTCACAACAGACACCAAATGTAGTAACTTCTTTCTCCTTATCTCTTCACAGAGGCTAGTATAAATATTTTCGTTAATCAATGATACTGCTGACTTCGGTATGCCTTTCCTACTTCCTCATTTATCATAAAATTCTTGCAGAAAGTCAAACTTAGCATAGCCACAGTCATTCTTATAGCCACAACTTGGCCATGGCCAAGTATGGTTCCCTAAATTATGGCCTTTCCTGCTAGAGAAACCTCTTAGTTGAATATCACAGAGATCTACTGTCTCACCTGTTCGGAAAGCCTCATTTGGTCCTCTAGTCTCTCAAACTAACTGCATGATTTCCCTGAAACTAACAAAAGTAAGCTGACAAAATTTTGGATTTGAGCAATGAAACAAAGGGTAGGTCTTTTTACCTCAAGTTTTACAATTTCTTGCCAGCATGTTTGATGGTGGTTCTACACATGGTTATTTAGCCTTGAAAGCTCACCTGACAGCTATGTCTAACTTTCATGAATGTCTGTCTATCTATCTAATATCTAGCATCACGTACGGTCTTGCATGGCCTTTCTCAGGTTCATATTATAACACTGAAAGCTGAAAACCGCGAACGGTGTTACATCGACACATATTCAGCAAACGCTGAAAATGTTGAAACCACAGAACAGCAATTTCTTTCCTAGGGAAAGAAATCACTGTTCCAACCCTCCAAAAAAAAACAAAAAACATTAAACACTTCCAAACACATACCCTAACCCTAATTAAACTCAACATAAAAACCAGTAAACAACTAAATACACATATGCACGTAACCCAACCATACATCTAACAAAAAAAAAAAAAAACAGTAAACATTTTAAAACATATGCACTTACCTTAACCAGCACCCTAACCCTAAGGTCAGTAACTCTCACTTATTTACATAAACAGTTGCAAACACACTTAACTTAACCCTAATCCTACCCCCCAAAACAAAAGTAAACGGCTAAAAAACACACACACACACGTAACTCAACTATACATCTAATGCAAAATAAAAAACAGTAAACAGTTTCATACACCTGCACTTACCTTAACCCGCACCCTAACCCTAAGGTCAGTAACTGCTGCACAATCATGCTCGGGAGCTATACCGGACAAGGGACCACACTACATTCCAGAACAGGCAAAACAACGAAGCGGTCAAGCGACTTCTTTCCCAGGGAAAGAATTCACTGTTTTGCCTGTTCGCGCTACGTGTCGCCGAAAACGCATTCAACAAAATGCGTTTGACGTTCTAATATGAACCCCCTTTCTCAGAGGTGGTTTCTTACTACAACCACCATTCAAATATCCTAATTCTCTAATGGATCTAAATTATGCTCTAGAAAAAACTAACTTCTGCTATATTTGAACCTTTTACCAAAGTTGACATAAATGTTTTGCTTTAGAAAGTCCTAGTTTTGGTGACCAACACTTTTGCCAGAATGTCTCTGAACTTCAGGTCCTATCACTTCAATCCCCACACTTTGTATTTCATAAATACAGAATTTGCCAACAAATTAATCCAGCTTTTTTCCCCATGGTAACCTCGGATTGAAACATAAATACTCCATCAATTTACCAGTGTTCTTTCCACATTTTTTTCAAAAAAAGTGGCTACATGTTGCATTGTCTGGATGTTCACAGACAATTAAGGTCCTATCTGAGCAGGACCAATGATTTTAGAAAAGATTACCAACTTTTTCTCTCCTTTGCTCTGGCTACATTAAGGACAAAAGGTGTATAAAGGCACTCTATATAGGACAGATATACAAGGATCATGAAGATCTAATATCAGGGCAAAATACATGACTTTTGTTCATCTATGAAGCATCCCTAGTAGAGATCTGAAATGGTACTGATGCAGCATGACTACACTTGAATTTGGTGTCATATTATGAAACTTCAGATGTATGTAAAAGAAATCAGCCAGTGAAATCTCTAGAAAGTGCATCTAACCCAGAACGTTACTACACTAATAACCATTACCAAACCACGAATAACAAAGGATTCACTCAAAAGTGGCATGGTTTACTCGTTATAGCAACAGCCCAAGTGGTTAAATTTTGTCAGGAGTAGGCAAATCTGCAGCACTTTTGACTAGACGATAATTATTAGAATTATACACAACAGTTACTTAAAACAGTGTGCCCTTACCTTTATAATTTCATTGTACAGTGGCTCTTTTTTCCCTAAAATGCCATTTCCAAAGCATTCTCTTTACAGAGTAAGCTTGTGCATGCCTGTAAATAAGCAAAGTCACTCGTAACAAAGGGATGTGCACTGCTGCATTTTAAGTTTCAAAATTACTGACAATAACATCTGTTTGGTGCTCTCTATGGTTTATTATGATTACTTTTTGGCCTGGAAGTGGAGATTTTTTTAGATTTATTATCACAAACTTGCTAATGCTATCTTAATAACAGTTTTGAATGGGGTCAACTGTCTAATAAACAAAGTATTTTTGTAGTAGTAATAGGGCTTCAGGGCTATTTTTAGAAGTGGTATATAACACTGCACAATTCCCATGTCAAACTGTCTGCAAAACTCCTGGCTTCAGTTTTTACTTTCAAACTGCCACTAACTATAATTATAATAAATTGTTAGAAGTGGTATGTAACACTGTATGATTCGCAGGTCAGTCATATGCATATAGTCTGCAAAACTCCTGGCTCCAATTTTCACTTTCAAAATGCCACTAAATACAATTATAGTAAAACAAGCACAAATAAACATTAAATTTTATTTGCATTTTCAGAGCTTCTAATCATTAACTTTGATGGTTTACTTCATGTAGTGTTTTTAAATGAACAATATATAAATATGACTGGGCTTCTTCTGATGTCAGCTAGATTCTGGTGCTCCTCTGCTTCCTCTGCAATTTCAATAAAAAGTGTACCCTTTTTCAGGTTTGATGCGGAGCTTTAACATGGGTGGTAATTTAGTTACTAGCAGAAACTTCCTTTTGAGTTTATGTCATAGAAGACAGGTAAAAAAGTGGAAAAGTGCAAATAAGCACAGACTGGCCATGTGGTGAGTGAGACATTCACACTACAGTGCAGGCAGCAGGGTCCCAAGCGAATACCTGCCTATCAAACATGGATTTGGTTACTTTGATGAAGGATCCACTGATGATCAAGGAGTAGAAAATAAATATCACCTTAGCGGATTAAATCACCTGATGCCAAGACAAAGGAAATTGAATCTGTGGTTATCGAATATTCCAATCAACTGCTTAACCAGGAGTTGGAACTTCTGGACTTGCAGAATATGCTTCAAATTTCAGAAAGCAGAATCGAATATTTGTAAAATAAGATAAGTGACTTGGAGGACAGAGGACAAAGGAATACCCTTCACTTATTAGTGGTACTTGAAAACTTGGAAAATAATGACGGTGTTGTGTTTATGATTGCTAGATTATCTGCATGGGCTGGAATTCCACAACAGGATCTGGTGAGTGAAAAAGTTCACAGAGTACCACTTCCCAACACAGTAACACACTCTACTCCTCATCCATTTCTGGTACATTTCCTTAACTGTGCAGTAAAAAAAAAGTGTTATGATGGCTGTGGCTCTCTGGAAAATCCTTAACCATTGATAAAGCACATAATTTTATTGCGCAAGATTATTCAACAGAAACTAGACAGCAACGAGCAGACTTTCGGCCATCTTTGAAGATCACCCATCAGAATGGCTGGAAATACAAGATGCTTTATCTAGCTGTCTTGAAAGTATTCTTGCTGAATGTTCCGTGTCTTTTACTCCGGCTGAGGAAAACTTTAAAAAGTTGTAGTAATCTTTCTCTGTTAACAAGGAGTGTATCAGCTCTTCTAACTCAAAGGGTGTCAAGCAAAGTTTAAATTCTCCCTCCAAGCAGCTTTTGGATCCTTTTACAGTCTTCAAGATATGACTCAATGGTCTGCTTCTTCCGCCATTAAAAAACTCTTCCTGATGGACATTTTAGTAACCTGGGTTTTCAATAAACAGTTATTTCACCAGTTAATTGACAGAAACGTGTACTTTTTATGGTTTAACATGAAGGACTAACACAGGTTTTTAATTGGTTTTAAAAGTTTAACCAAGAAGCTGTATGGTAAAATGTTATAAAGATTATTGTTTTCTACAGATTTGTTGGGGGGGGGGGGGCATGGTTTTGCTTCCTGTCTTTGCCATTCGCATTTTAAATGACAGACAAGAAACAAATGCATTTTTCACTTCCTGGAGTGATTAAATAATTTCTGTTAATTTGTTAACTTCATTATGTGTTTTTGTACATACAGTGGATATAAAAAGTGTACACACCCTTGTTAAATGCCAGGTTTTTGTGATATAAAAAAATGAGACCACAATAAATAATTTCAAAACTTTTACCACCTTTAATGTGACCTATAATCTGTACAATTCAACTGAAAAACAAATCTGTTAGGGGAAAAATATAAAAAATAAAAAACGTACAATAAGCTGGCTGTACACGTGTGCACACCCTTAAACTATTACTTTGTTGAAGCACCTTTTGATTTAATTACAGCATTCAGTCTTCTTGGGTACACACCTGCCATCAATTAAAGAGAGTCTGATTAACCCCAAATAAAGTTCAGCTTTCCTAGTAGGCTTTTCCTGACATTTACTCAGTTGCCTGCTACAGCAAAAGCCATGATTCACAGAGAGCTTACAAAGCATCAAATGGATCTCATTGTTGAAAGGTTATCACTCAGGAGAAGGATACAAAAAAATTTTCCATAGCAGTAGCTATACCATGGAACACAGTGAAGACAGTCATCAAAAAGTCTTTTTATAGTTGGTGGCTTTGCAGTTGCCCGCCCCTAGTGTAAATTTGATCTGGGACCCTCCTCCCAGTCTAGTGTCATTACCTCATTCTACCCAGTACAGGGAGAACATTTGAGAAGGCCAATCAGCTTAGTTTCTGCTACTCCTTTCTCTCTTTCCACTAAAAAAAAAAAAAAAATTTCTAAGCTAGTTTCCTTTCCTGTGGGTAGTCTAGCCTGGATATAGATTTACTGTGTCCAGGACTATTTGTAGGCTTCTAGGACCCAAGCCTTTCTTTGTTGAAAGGAAGCCTTCTAGCTTAATTTTGTTTCTTAGAACTAGACAGTTTTTTGTTTCAGCACTTGTTCAGAACTTATTGTAAGCACTAAATAAGCTACAAATTACTACAGCACTCAACTTTCCTCACTGTCTAGAGGAAAACTGTTTCTAGTACTTAACAAATAAGCACCTATCCAGGCATGTCTAAGGGTCAGCCCCCGGTGTTTTCTCCAGTCTACCTGATGAATCTGGGCATCTTGGGGCAATGCAACACAGACAACCCTCTCCTCCTACCACCCAACACTACAACCTGTGAGAGATGCACTTATATAGCCAAACTGGAAGTAAAGCTCTCTTCACCCAAGACTGGACTAGACAGTCAAGAGGAGAAGGTAAACACTTGCACCACACCACACTCAGCACATAGTCCCTCAAAACCTACACCACCAAAGCACACACACATAGAAACACAAAACACACACCTACATTCACAGAGGCTCTCAGTAAAAACCTTCCCAAAAAACAGGGACCTCCAAAGCATAAACACAAGCAACCTCCAACCCCCCCAACACAACCCAAATGACACATAGCCCACAAACTCAGTGTGCCACTCAACCACAGCCCATAAGGCATAACAACGTACCCAACACTCTAGTCATAGGTGACTCTATAGTCAGGCACACTGATGTTCCACTCACCAGGCTAAACAAGGAGAAAGTTACCGTCAGCTGCCTGTCGGGTGCCAGGATCCGCCACATAACACATGCACTCAAGTCACTCCACAACAAGTACAAGTATGACTCTGTCATTGTCCATGTTGGTGTGAATGACCCGAGACGTACCTCCTTGGACTACATGAAAATTGACATGGAGCTGTCCGATCTTGTAGTCCAGGCAGGTATGACCCTAGCCCCGAGTAACATCCTGCCATCACCCAAAATCATACCACAGTACAAGGACAAAATGATTGACTTCAACAATTGGCTAAGCTTCTGGTGTCATTCTAAGGGGATCCAGTATCTGTCTGCCTGGGATGACATGATCGATAAGCCACGGATGCTTTGCCAGAGATGGCCTGCACCTGTCGCCACTGGTTTTCCGGATACTGGCTAAGGCTCTAGCCACCTCTATAGTGCCTTTTTTAGGCAAGGTTCAAATGACAAATTCACCACCCTAACAGGTACAGGCAAGAAGAATCTGAGGGTATTGCTACTCAATGCTAGAAGTCTAAACCTCAAAATGCACTCTCTCGAGGCACTCCTTAAAATGGAGAACATCAACATCTGTGCAGTGACAGAGATCTGGTTCAAGGCTCCAGAGAGTACCCCTGCATTACCAGGCTATAATTCATACCACACCTTTCGGCCACCTAACCTGGACCGAAACACTAAAGGCGGAGGCGTGTCCATATTCATTAAGGATATCCACACCTCCAGGCTAGTTGCTCAGCATAATGCATCCAAGATTATCCAAGTGCAACTAACTCTGGGGCAAGACCGCAATCCAAATTGTAGCTTGCTACAGATCCCCCACCATGCTCCAGGATTCCCACTCCTCATTTCTTAATACACTGGAAAATATTAGGGTACAACCCAAAACCCTAATAATGGGAGATTTCAACTACCCTACCATTAACTGGGAAAATTACTCGTGCACCAACTCTTGTGCTCAACGTTTTCTGGAATTCATAAATTCCAATGCCATGGATTAACTTATCCACACCCCCACCAGGGGCAGCAATATCCTAGACCTGGTTATTACCAACATGAGCAACCGGTGCTCCACACCAGAGGTCAGTTCCTCCTTGGTCAGATCCGACCATAAGCTAATCACCCTAGACATCCACATCCCTCCCCCACTCCCCATTAGGGAAATCACAGTAAACAATTTCTCCAAAGCCAACTTCACGCTTCTTAAGACAGAAGTGGCAAACTTCACGACACCCAAGCTGACGGACAATAGAGGTATGACTTCTGAATCCTACACAAATGCACTTTATAAGCACTTACATGAGTGCATGGATCGTGCACTCCCTAACAGACCCAAGATGCTATCCTCCAAAAAAAGGAAGCTAATCTAGTGGTCCCCTACCATAAACAAACTCTACAACAGAAGAAAGAAACTGTTGCAAAAAAAGAGTAAAATTCCATGATTGGAGAAACTCCCTGGTCAGCTTCAGTAAGAAGCTGTGAGATCCCTCATAAAATCCTCCAAAGCTAGTTATGAAAACAAAATCGCCACTGACTCTAAAGACAACCACAAAGCATTCTATAGCTATGTCAAGAATCTCAATGGCAACACTCAGATCTGCTCTGAGTTACAGCACCATGGCACTAAATATACAGAACCAATGGATATTGCCAACATCCTGGCAGATAGGTTCAGTGCTAACTTTACCTCTCCGTCATCCCCTAAAGGGTCCATCTCTATACCAGAAGAATGCAAAGTTCCTGTAATCACGGCTGCACAGGTAAAAAACACACTATCCAAATCCTAGAACACAGCATCCATGGGACCTGACGACATCCCAGGCTGTGTTGTACATGAACTACAGAATGAACTGGCACCCCACCTAAGTACCATGTTCAATCAGAGCCTCACCTCAGGCTATGTGCCCACTGAATGGCGCACAGCGACAGTTATCCCACTCCACAAAGGGGGAGCCACCACAGACCCAGGAAACTACCGCCCAATTAGCCTAACGAGCCTGGTCTGCAAGTCTATGGAGCGTATCATCATGCAACTTGTAAACAATGACATTGGTAATCTCAAAACTCAGGACCACACCCAGTTCGTGTTTGTAAAAGGCAGATCATGTCTCCTAAACCTGATAGACTTCTTTGAAGCAGTCACCAAAGCCGTAGATGAGGGTAAGGTGGTTCACACAGCCTATCTAGATCTCGCCAAGGCTTTTGACACCATCCCCCACTCTGGAATTATAGATAAACTCACTAAACTAGGTATAAATCCCTATGTCACAAGATGGGTTGCCAACTGGCTCACTGACAGAACCCACACTCTAAAAGTAGCAGACTCCAAATCCAGCTTCAGACCAGTGACAAGTGGAGTACCACAGGGTTCAGTCCTGGATCCTCTCCTGTTTGGTATCTACTTCTCTGAAGTACAAGCCAACACAGAAGGTCTTTGGCTAACGAAGTTCGCAGATGACTGCAAACTAGGAGCCATAATCAAAACTCCAAAAGATGTGGACATCCTACAAAAGGGCCTTGCTGAGACATATGCCTGGTGTCAAAGCCATGGCCTCAAGCTCAATGCCAAAAAGTGCATTGTCATTCCTTTTGGTAAAAACTCAGTACCCATGAACTACCACATAGGTGGTAGTCTACTTAACACCGAAAGTGTGATAAGAGACCTTGGGACACAGGTGGACAGTAGTCTCTCCTTTGATCATCACATTGCCACAGTAGTCAGGAAATCCTTCTATGTGGCACACCATCACAAAAGGTTTCTCATCCAGGAAAAAAAGAGGTCACTGTTCCCCTCTACTCGTCACTCATTAGACCCATTATAGAGTACAATGCCCCTTTTGGTATGTACCTCACAAGACATCTACAACAACTGGAAAGGCCACAGAAATACCTCTCAAAGAGGATTACCGGCCTCAAAGAGATGCCCTATGCAGACAGTCTAAAAAAACTGCAGCTTTACTCCATTGCATATCGCCTACTCAGAGGCGATCTCTGAGTAACACACAAAGCTATGTCAAACCCAGAGCTTTTAGACATGCTCCACTTAAAGAAATCCCAATCCCTACGAGCTACACGCTCTAGGGACCTAAACCTCTTCACCACAATAAACAGAACATGCTGGAGGGATAGATTCCTGTCCCAGAGACTTCCCATACTCTGGAACAAACTACCTATCTATATCAAACAAAGCTCCTCATTAGCACTGTTCAAGAAAAATCTTGATGATTGGATGGGAGATAGGAAATTCACCCCGGGGATCACTTCTGTGGCTCTGCTCGACAGTGGCACAGGAAGATAATTTTCTTGGGTGGCGAAAGCCAGGGTACCTTTGGCTAGGCTTATATAGGCCCTAGGGCCAATAGCCTCGTACCTACCTCTGAACCTAAAATATGGGACAACAGTGACATTGCAAAGAACTGGACGTCCCTCCAAAACTCATAAAAAGACAAGACAAAAACTGGTCAGGGAGGCTGCCAAGAGACCTACAGCAACACTAAAGGAGCAGCAGGAATTTCGGGAAAGTACTGGCAGTGTACTACATGTGACAACAATCTCCCATATTCTCCATATGGCTGGACAATGGGGTAAGGGTTGCAAGACGGAAACCTTTTCTTACACAGAAAAACATCCAGGCCCGGCTAAAATTTGCAAAACTATACATCAAGACTCCCAAAAGCATGTGGGAAAATGTCACAACAAAACTTTCACAATGTGGCATGAATGTAAACCCAAATATAAAAGAAACAAAAATGTTCACAAAGTCAAAAGTCAGTCACAATACTTTAATAGTGGAACAAAACTATAAGGTTAAGCACTTTCGTCAAGTTAATGACATCCTCAGAACACAGAACAGCTTAATCCATTTATATTCAAAAAAGGCTCCATAATCAAGACGTCTCACGTTTTTAAAGAAACAATGTAACCCAAAACATTTAAGAACACTATGAACCTACAATATTGCAAAAACACTAAAAATAATACTACAAATTAATATTAAAAATGTAATACTAAAACACACTTGGTGAATATGAAAATTAATATAAAAATACAAAAACTTAAGATATGCTGACCATCCAAATCAACAACAATAAACTAGCACTTATTAAGCCCTTCTTTTCAGTTCACTAAAGATAGAAATAGTATCGTGCAAACTCAGAAAACTGGCATCATCAAAATGCAACTACCATTACATCTCTCAGTTTTTCCAGGGGTGTTATGAAAATGCAATTTGTTTTTTGCTTGAAGGTTTTCATTAAAACAGGGTCTTCAAAAATGTGGCATCAATGGATTTCAAATGAAGACAAGAAACAACTGTATAAAGCATCAACCTGCCAAACATTTGTGTGCGTGTAACACAAAAGTTGGAAATACACATTCAAAAAAGCTGTCATGTACTTTGGGAACAAGGACTTACAATGGTTATACTATCCATATTATTTCAGAATGTAAAGTGTAAGAGTACTGAATTATACTAAGAAATATAAAGTACAAATAGCAATGCAGCAGGATACACATTTAGAAGAAAACGGGCATGTGAATTTGATAAAGAAAGGATTTCAGGTAGGATATTCAGCAGAGTATCAGGGACAAGAGAAAAGGGGAGGTAATTATACCAAATTGCTAGAAGAGTTCAAATCATGACAAACTAGGGGAAAAAAAGACAATAACAGATTTTTTAGAGCACTTTAACACCTTTATTGAATTATCACTTTTGACATAGCAAATTCATATTTATATAAAAGTAATCAAACTATATTAGCAAGTTCACACTTACAAACATTAACTTCACATACACACACATTTTATATATATATATATATATATATATATATATATATATATATATATATATATATATATATCATGTAACCTAAGCAACATTACATAAAGTATTCAATTCCTATCACTTATGACATAGGCAATCATGCATTTATATGAAAACAAACCACACCGACACAATCCTAGTTGCAAGGATTTTACATCACAAACCATACTGACACAGTCACAGTTGCAAACGTTATACATCACTTATAATCTACCCAATCATTTTCAGTCAAACATTACATAGCTCACTTTTAAACCTTATTGCTCCCCTGTAGGAATTGTTCTTACAATTCCCATCTTTTCAAATGTAGTTTGCTCCTACCCTTTCTAAAGATTGCAATTCCAGTTTTATCTCTGCTACTATATTCACTATTTCTAGTATAGCTGATTTAGATTTTGATTTCCACTTTCTAGTAATTGCATTTTTGGCAGCCACCATAATTAGACACAGCAAGGCATTAACATGTCTAGGCAATTCCGATCAGTGCATCCTGCAGGGAATCCTTAAAGTCCGCCAACTCACTGCACTCCCAGAAAATATCTTCCTAATTACCTCTTTCTTCCCTATCACACCTCTAACATTTGCTCTATAACTGAGGAAAAATTCTCTGGGGTCTTCTTGGGGTACAAATACATATATGTAAACATTTCCAAGGAAAAATCCTAAATCTTCTAGGATTTTGTTACATACATCCTTCCCATTGTTTCTTTGGGAATTGCTTATCAAATCCCTCTTCCCAATCCTTTCTAACCTCCTCTGATTGATTCTTATAGTTATCATGCAATATTTTATATGCTCTACTAATTATTCCTTTTGTAATGGCAGCCTCTGGTTCTAGATCCTACAAAAAACTCTACCAGTGCTGGTTTTTCGTTTAGGACCCCCTATTTCTTTCTCTTTGCCTATACTCTGATAGCAATCCTTGATATGGAAGGCAATCTCTTACCTGCAGTCCAAATCAATTATTGGCGTCTTCCCATTCTATCATCTTTCCCTCTCTAGTTATTTGCTCCCAATGGTGGTGCTGCGGTAGCGTTGTCACCTCACAGTAAGACGCTGTCCGGTTCGATTCTCAGCTAGAGCGTCTTCTGCGTGGAGACATGTGTGAATGGGCATACCTTCGTTGAAGGTTGTGTGTCAGAGCTGGCAACTCGGTATGTAAAAATCCGCTGCCAATCATTAGCAGACCGGAGTTCTGCTGTGGCGACCCCTAACCGGGAAGAGCCGAAAGACAGACAGACACACACACACACACACACACACACACACACACACACACACACACACACACACACACACACACCTTGGTTCTTGGCCAGTTTTCTTCAATAAATTCCAGCTCCCTATTGCCTATATCCCTAATTACAGTCATCCCTACTGGCAGAATCTCTTTTCTCCCTTCACGTGTTGGCTTAGTTCTTAGGATACTTTCTGCTACTTTATAGACATAATATTCTGTATGATTATTGTTATTTTCCTTAAAGGCCTGCATCAAAATCACAATCTTCCCTAGTTTCTTGAGCTTCTCCCCATTTCATCATCATCCCTTTCCACTTTGAATTACAGGTTTTCTGTTTGTGCTATGTATAACAGCCTTAACTGTGCAGCTCTGAAATACCCTTCAAATTGGGTATTCCCAATCTGTCCTGTTCTACTGGAGGAATCAGCTTATCCCACTTGACTCTTGCCATCTTTCTCTCCCAGTTAAAGTCCTTTAGCTCTTTATTAATTCCTAATCATAAATTCTCATCTGATATAAATATGCCAGTCATCTGTAGATGACTAATGGGACTAAAAACATTTTAACTTTTTGTATCCTACCATCCATAGCCATATAACAAGGCTTCCATTTTCAGTTTTTGTCTCATCTTTTGTTTAGTCTCTTCCCACATATACTTTGCTGCCACACCAGAATCATATTTAATCCATACTCCTAAATACTTCATTTTATCATGTCTCCAAAAATATGGATACTGCTGAACCAGTTCACATGTGGATACATAATTTACCATTATTGCCTTTGTGTTTTAGCTTCATTCAGTACCCCAAAAAGCTTTGAAATGGTCTCAAAATGTTCCAAAACCATGTAATGTCTCTTTCTGGTTTTGTCAGGTATAAAATAATATCACCTGCAAGTATAGCCAGCTTTTCTTGACTACCATACCAATTATATACTTGAATTTCTTAATTTCTTTGCCAGTGGCACTAAATATAATGCAAATAACAAAGGGAAAAAGAGGACACCCCTGCTTGGTTCCTCTGCTGAAGCAAAAATTAGCAGGGAGGAGCCTACCCACTGTAATTTTCGCCTCTGATCCCTCATATATTCTCCTAATCAACTTTATATATTTTTTCAGGAAATACAAATGCTGCCATTGCCTTGCTCGAATAAAGTCCCAGCTTACTCTGTCAAATACTTTCTTTACATCAAGACCCATCAACAACAATGGTATTTTCTTACATTCTGCTTCCCTCTGATCATCAATGTTCTGTTAATGTTGTCAAATGTTTGCCTCCCTTGCACAAAACCACACTGATCCATATCTATCAATGTTGCCATTACATACAAGAATACTTTATAATCATGACTTATTAATGAAATGGGCCTGTATGAAGCTGGAGCTGATGGATCTTTAACCTCTTTAGGTATTAGTTACCACTGCTTTCTTCCAGGATGTTGGTATTTCTCCTCCTCTCAAAATACTGTTAAACAAAACCTTCCAGATCTTTATCAGTTTTCCCCTCCTTGCTGCCAAACTCCTCCAGGAATACTATTTATTCCTGGGACTTTCCTGTAGATTGGTTATACAGCAAAATTTTTATCTCATCATCTCCTATCCTAACCATTAATAACTGAGGCACATCTACCTCTAACCTTGGCATATTTAATTCTTCCATGCACATTTCTACTTGTATCTTTTCTTGATTTTTATACTTTCCTGTTTAATACAGACATTCATAGAATTTCTGAACTATTTCTAATACCTCTACAGGATCTCTAGTTGCCTTCCTTGTCACAGACTCCCTATGCTTGGCGACAGCCCTTTCTACTTTCTGTTGTGCTAAACGTTTTGGTGCTCTAGTGTTATTACCAAAACACAGTTGCTTAACAGCAATCTTCCTAAACTCATGTATATTATCATAACAATCCCTTATTTTCTGCTTAGCATTCTGCAGTTGATCCTCCTCTTGTTCTGTGAGATTCCCCCTATTCTGCAATTCTTTAACATTTGTAAGTCCCTCTAAATAATTATTGTTGCTTCTTAACCATAGTTCTTTCTTTTATTTCCAACCTATTTCTAAACTCTATACCTTAATTTTATTCCTACTCCCTAGCTATATTTCAGAAGTAATTTCTATCTGCTCAAATAGCTCCTGAATAATCTCCACTACCCATTCCTTAAATTCCTCTCTTTTCAACAGATAGGTGGGAAAGCATCAGTGTCTCATTTTTATTTCATCACTCTGCGTTTTTTAGTTATTATTGCTGCATGATCTGAAATACTTATTGGATACGTATCAAGACTTTTACTTAAATGCACATGTTCCTGTGAAATGCAAATTCTGTCTAGTCTAGCACAGTTTTTATATCTTGGGGAATAATATGTACTGTAAATTCACTCTGAACTCCTATTAACTGAATTCACAACTACCATGCCAAATATTTCCATACGTTTCGTCAAAAATCTACCCTCCTTTGTTATACTTTCCCTTCTGGGCCCCCCAGACACATCTTCACTGCTACAAATCAAATTCCAGTCCCCACCTGCAAGTAATATTCCTTGCTGAAAGCCGATTATTAATACAAGTACTCCTCTTTTCCCTTGTTTCAGATATTCTGCTGAATAACCATCCTGAAAATCTTTATCAAATTCAAATGTTCAGTTCTTTCCGAGTGCGTCTCCTATAACACAGATATTTGCAGTCTACAATTTTTAATATAGTTCACTATTCTTTCTTTTTCATATTTATCTGAGACACATTACAGAAAGCATCAATGTATTAAAAAGTTATTCCAACCTTTTATGTACAACACTTTTGTTAAATGTCTAGTTCTAGCTTTTGTGTTACATGCACACACTGTTTGGCAGGTTGAACTTTTATACGGTTGTTTCTTGTCATATCCATTTGAGCTTATGTCACACCTTACAAAACTTTTTGTTTTAATGAAAGCCCTCAAAAAAAAAAAAAAAAAAAAAAAAGGAAACCCCCAATATCCCCCAAAATATTAATTTAATACTAACACACACAACTATGTACATCTTCAAATACTGAAGTTTTACCCTCCTAATAGAACAGACGTCCCAAACTGACGGCCACACTTACAGACTTGAGTTATCTTAAAAGAAAATCATCCATGCTGAGACACATGGTGCAGCATGTGCTTCTACTAAGTGCTAACTGGCTTTGTCTTATCTTTATAGCTCTCCCAGCTGGGAAAACCCATGAATGTTTTCAGAGAACATTATCTCCTAGCCAGTTTCTCTTTTCTTGTTTTTTTTCCCAGCCAATCACTCTCCACCAGACTGTAACCGATTTCCCTTTATCAGATTGTCTCCATGAAGACATGAGAACTAGACAATTTCTATTTATCAGATTGTTTCCATGGACACATGAGGGCCAGAATCAGAGCTGCTACTAAACATACATTAATTTGCTAGTAAAAAGCTTCATAATATTCAATATTCTTTTTCATGTACTTTTCTCAAAATTTGTTACTAAATCAATCTAATGTCCTTAAATCCAGTCATTACCCCATGCAAGAATGAGAACAGCACATTCATTTTCTTTTGTCATGCTCTTTTATACAGGCTTTTTTTTACATTGCAGTACCTGCATTTCTTAAAACTGAAGACAGCAGGGAGCTAGAAAGGGAAAAAAAGAATAGCAACACCCATTTAAAATCCCCATTACACTTAAAAATAACTGAGAAAACTTTACTTTATAGCATGCAAAGAAACCCATACACCATAAAAATAGTACTATTAAGGAAAAAAAGTTCTTTACTGTTCACTTTCTCCCCTTTTTTCACCTCCCCAAAACATTTTCCAAATTTTAATGACATGAAGTAGGGCATATACATTAGAGTCAGCCACAAATCCAACAAATTATGAAAAAGTCCAGTATTTCCAGATTTTCTTGTTCTGTCATATTTCACACATAATTATTGCATTGTAATCCCACATTAAGTTACTGGTTTTATTATTGCTCATCTCCATCCCCCATATCTTGTCCATGATTTATTTCCAATGTAATCTCGATTCTTCTAGTCAACTCCCATGCTCCCTTCCTTCTCTCCAACATTTTCTGTTGAAACAGTGGAAAAGGCTTCACAGGTACAGTCTCTCTGTGGTCTTTATTACCAGAAAAACAAGAAGCAGAATATCCTTCTGTTTCACAGTTCACTTTTTGTTGGATAAACTTTTGCATCTCCTCCTTAGCATGTACTTCATCAAAAAATGATTTTGCCCCTCCAGGGAAGAATACATTGAAGACAGCTGGGCAGAGTAGTTTGAATCTCACACTTACGTCTCAACATTCCCTGAACAGAATTAATTTACTCCTCTCCTGTCTGGTGTACAGTGAGTACTCATTCTCCAAAAAAACACTGATGTCTCCCACTTTTAATATTTTGTTATTCTGCCACAGTTCTGTCAGAATCAGCTCCTTCTGCTGGTAGGATTATCATTACTATTAAAAGTCTAGGTTGCTTTCTCATAGCCAGATTTGGAACACGCACACGATGTGCCCTCTCAACTAACAACTCTTGCTGTGGAACACCAGTCCAGCTGTTTATCTGTGCTTTTATAAAATTAATTCAGTCTGTTCCTTCCAGCTTCTCTGGTACAGCTGAAAATCTCAGGTTTTCCCTATGTGCTCTGTTCTCTAATTCTATTGTTTTTGAAACCTCTTTTCCCAAACAGTCTCATATTCAGCCAGCCTTTTCTTCATTTCAACCTTTGATTTTTGCAGCTTCATCACCTCATCTAAGTATCTGTTTAAAGATTATTCCATTTTTCCAACCTTTTGTTCTTTGTGTTGATATACTACATACTGTTTCATTTATTTTAACCAGATCTGGTGCAGTTATCTTACATATTTCATTAGATTACTGGAAGTCATGTCTGGAGTTTGCACTGCTTTTTGCTAAACAGCTGTATAACTTTCTCCAGTCAGTGTTTCTTCCTCACTTTTTGTAGCTGATTTTTCCAGGTGTTCTGTATTTCATTTTTCCTGGCATCCAGACAGTACAGTTACTAGCCAGCTACTGAAATTTAACCATAAACACAAAAGTCTACTGGCTTTCTCTGCTGAGTTTCTGTTTTCACACTGTGAAAGCTAGAGTCAAGCTGTTACTCAATGTGCAGACATCTTGGAAGTCTACAATAACAGTAGATTTGTGGTAGTAAAGGGCTACTGGTAAGGGAAGAGGATTATGCTGGCATGTATGTCTATTCTACTAAAAACTGCTATTATGTAGCTTAAGAAAAGTTTAGGAGAAATAGTATTTCAGAAGGAAATATTACTTAAAAGTGGGGAATGGAACTCAATTTGCAAAAAGTTTGGATGTATCTAACGGATCAGAAAGGGAAAACATAAGAGAAAACTTCACTCAGACTCTGCCATAGAATGCTGTGAGGGAAAGGTTAGTCTGTTTTTGCTTTCTTGTATTTTGTATCACTTCATTACCGCCTGTTTTATATATTGTGGTGTATTTTCTTTACACTGTTTACTTATACTCTGCTTTTATTTACAAATTTAAACTAGAAATGAGACTACAGCTGTCGCTCTTGTGAGTCATACAGAAATTAGAACAATTAAGTTAACTTCCTGTGAATGGAGGGTGGAAATGGGAACTAAACCCTCTATTTAAGAGGTAAAATACAACTTTTCAAGACTTTCCTGGAAAAGCTCACTCATACACTGCTATAGGATTGCTGTAAGGGCAAAGTTTGTTTTTGCATTACTTCATTGCCTTCTTGTATTTTGTATATTGTGGTGTATTGTCTTTATACTTTGTTTTACTTGTATTCTGGTTTCAATTGTAAATTTAAATTAGGAAAGTGGCTACAACTGTAATTCCTGAAATTCACACAGAAATTATAGCAAGTCAATTAATGTTAATTACCTGTGAAATGAGGATGGAGACAGGAACTAAACCTTCTATTAAATAGGTAAAATAAAACATTTCAAGGTTTTTCTCAAAAAGCACAAGCAGAGTCAAACTGCTGCGAGGGAAAGCCAAAGGTTATCTTCTTTTCACTTTCTTGTATTTTGCATCGCTTAATTGCCTTCGTCTACTTTGCATATTGTGGTGTATTTTCTTTATACTGTGCTTTATTTGTATTATGCTTTTAACCACATATTTAAACTAAGAAAAAGACCTAAGCTGTTTCTCTTATAAGTCACACAGAAGTTAAAATTCCCACCAGCCTGATGTTTTTTTAAACTTAACTGTCTTCCTAGTTGCTGCCCCTTATGTTAATCTGACCACATATTTCCTTCCTTCTCCTCTTTCATTGGCTATTGTAAGCACAAAATTTTCATTTTGTGAAATCACTCCCTTTTAATTATTTAAATTCATTGGCCACCACACTGCATTCTATACGGCCAGATTACAAAGTGCTCACCACCCCTTCCAATATATCTTGAGTAGATCTCAATTTAGCTTGCTAAAGTTTGTTACCCCCTCTTTCATATCTAACTGCTTAGTGCACACTGCAACTCTCAGGATAGTAAACCATTTTATCCATCTTACCTTTAAAATATGCAACATTTAATCCAAGACCACCAAGTACTGGAGAGCCCACATTCTGCCTCTCAGTAGTCATCTTGGAATTAGTGCTTCTGTTTTGCTCCTGGTGAGATAAGGGATATGCGGACATTATTTCCTGGAGACTGCTGATAACCAGAAAGCTTGATAACTGCGTCATAGGCGCCAGCTTGAAATTTGTGCTTATATTTTGCTCCTGGTGAGACAAGGAGCAGAATGCATTTATTCCTGACTGTTTCTGATTGAGTAGTCAGCGTCTGTGTTGGACCTTCCTGATTGATCTGGTTCATATTCATGGCATCTACCAGAAAAAGCTACAACAAGCCTATAGAAACCTGCACCATCTGGACACGACTGTTGATCACCAAAAAGCCAGTGGCCTGCTTCTCATCTTGAGACCGTTTTTACTGTTTTGTTTCTGCTGAGAGAAGCAAAGCTATGGTGAGACCAGCACCAGTAGTAGCCAGGCAGTAGCCAAATCGGGTGAAACCCTCTTGTCATCACTTTTGACAAATCTAATTAATTCTTTTCAGCAAGAACTGCTTGATTAGCTGCTGTCTAACCAAACTGCAAAATATCTTCCAAAATACTTTATCCATAAATCATCAGGATCTACTTATGAGTTTTCCCTGAAGTGTTTGACAGTAACCTGTATAGATACAAACTCACAGAGTTTAAATTTTTCCTGTAAAAGCACCTTTGAAATTTTACCAATACCTAATTGCACACAGGGCAACTAGTTTGCAGTATTTGAAATCAGATACTCCTGACATTACTTTATATTCTCACTGCAACCGTCTAATCAATAAGTGCTTGTCGTCAGGGATATGAACATTCCCACTATCTCTGTTATAAGCTTGGTGAATGTGAGCAACCTGAGGCAAGTAGAAACTGCCTCATGTGTACTGACAACCAGCTAATTCTCAAACTGAAATGGTATGACAGATGTATTTACACAATGTCACTGGAGACAATGTTCTTGCATAAAAGCACTCCTAATCTCAATCAGGTTGTCAATACTACATACGCTGCACCCATCACACACAGTTCAAAGCATTTATATAGACCCAAATAGGCCGAGACAATTAAATGCAACCTTCCTAAACCCAAAGACCTCCTAGACAAAGTACACATAACAAATACCCTATGTAGCCCCGGATGCACTCTTTCAAAACACCCACAATAACAAATATAGACACATCTCACGGAACCTCTACTTCCAAGCTCATAAGGCAAGCCATCACACAATCTAACATTCTCATCATTGGAGATTCTATTGTGAGACAAAAGGATGTCCCTCTCACCAGGCTGAGTAAGAAGAAAGTCACGGTCAGATGCTTATCAGGGACCAGGATCGGACACATTCAACATACACTTAGGTCACTGGATCACAAGTACCAGTATGACTCAGTCATAGACCATGTGGGTGTAAATAACTTGAGACATAATTCCCTAGACTATATGAAGAAAGACATCATGGAGCTCTCAGAATGTGTATCTCAGGCTAGTATGAGCCTAGCATCGAGCAGCATCTTACCTTCTCCAATGATGATGCTACACTACAAACAGAAGATGCTGGACTTTGTCTTATTGAACTCTCTTATAATGACACGAGAAACTTTCAGGCTTTCAAATATTAGACGAAACTTTGTCCTCCCCCATAGTCCCTTTTTTAGGCAATGCCCAACTGAAAGTACTTTCAACATAGAAAATCAAAACTAAGAAAATCTAAAGGTGTTACTGCTCTATTCTAGGAGTTTAAACAAGAAACTCCAGTCCCTACAAGCTCTCCTCACCCTGGAGGATGCTGATGTTTGTGCGGTAACTGATACATGGTTTAAAGCCACAGAGAGCACATCAGTAGTGCAAAGCTATAATGCCTTCCACACATTTTGACCGTCAACAACACAGACAGCGAGTAAAGGTGGAGGTGTCTCAACTTACAACAAAAATAAATAAACCTCAAGGCTAGTCAAAAAAGACAGTACACTTGAGTTTCTCCACATTCAAATCACCATTGGCAAAAATCCCATACCACTTCCTTGCAAGCTATAGGTCCCCCTCTATGACCCAGAAAACCCATAGCATGTATTTAAACTTAGTTGAAATAGTCACCATCCAACCTAATATCATATTCAAAGGCAACTTTAATTACCCCACAATTAACTGGGTACCATATAAGACACCAAACTTGCTAGCACAGAGGTTCCGGGATTTTGTAAACACAAACTCCCTGGACCAGATTGTCAGTACAACGAGGACCAGGGGTGCAAACATAGTAGAGCTGGTCTTCACTAATATGGGAGAGTGCTGCATACCACCTAGTGTAATGACTTCTCTGTTAAAGGTCAGACCACAAAACGGTCTCCTTTAAAGTAAAAATAAAACCTGGAAACTCAGCTAACCCTGGAATGTCCAAGATCTACTCTAAGGTTAACTTCCTACTATTAAGTTATTATCTGGCAAAATTTCTACCTCCCACAAACCCTGAGGAACACTGCTGCCCATGTGGAACTGTTCACAGAAACCCTATACAAGCATGTTAACTTCTGCATAGACACAGCTGCACACACCAGAAAGAAATACAGAACCAAGTCAAAAAACAAGCCACCCTGGCGGAATGACAGCATTAATAGACTGTATAACAGAAGGAAGAAAATGATGGCAAAAATAAGAGGCATAGCACCCAGTAGGGTAAAAGCACTCTCAAACAAAATCTCAGAGGACAAATAAAGTATACCAAAGCCAAATCTGAGTTAAATTTGGCCTCCCTATCCATGAACAACCACAGGACATTCTTTGGCTATGTCCACAACCTCAAAGGCAATACACAATTGTGTGTTCACTGCTAATGAAGCCACATACACTTAGCCAGAAGATAAAGCAAACCTACTGGCTGACATATTCAGCTCTAATTTTACCCCTTCCCCCCCAACCTCCCCTCAGGAAATACCATCAAATATGACTCCCTCTACTATCACTAGGGAACAGGCCCTCAATCCTCCCTTTAAGTCCAAGAACACTATATTAATGGGCCCAGACAGTATCCCACGATGTCCTCAAATCAGCATGAAACATAACCTATCAGGTTCTCTGAAATTGTTGTTTAACTGTAGCCTCCAAACAGGCTTCGTACCTCATGAATAGAGAACATCAACAGTCATCCCTATTACACAAAGGTGGGCCATCTACACACCCTGGAAACTACAGACCCGTAAGTCTCACTAGTCTCATATGCAAATCTGTTGAAAGAATTATCATGGTAATGATCAACAATGACACAGGAAACCTCCAGCTACTGGACCCAACCCAATTTGGTTTCATCAAGGGCAGGTCATGCCTACTCAGTCTGGTGGACATCTTTCAGAAAGTCACCAAAGCAGTGGATGAGGGCAAAATGGTTCACACTGCTTACCTTGAGCTGGCCAAAGCATTTGACGCAATACCCTACTGGGGTACTGTTGACAACTCATGAGGTTAGGTATAAAACCCTTATGCCACCCAGTGGATAGCCAGTTATCTCATACATGGAACACAATAGACCCAGTCTCACATAGTACCATCACAACCTCAAATCATACACAAACACACAGACATACTCGGAGGCTCTGATCAAAAATCTACCAAAACAGCAGAGGCCACCAAAGCAGACACACAAACTACCACCTCAGAACACAACACCTGCAGCACATAGACCTCACAGTCAGAGTGTCAAACAGTCACAGCCCTTAAGGCCAAACACAATGCCAGACACACTAGTCATTGGTGACTCCATAGTCAGACACACTGACGTCCCGCTCACCAGACTGAGTAAGGAGAAGGTCACAGTAAGCTGCCTGTCGGGCGCTAGAATCCGCCACATAACACAAGCACTCAGGTCTCTCAACAGCAGGTACAAGTACGACTCAGTCATTGTCCACGCTGGTGTAAGCGACCTGAGACGTACCTCCTTGGACTACATGAAAAGAGACATTGAGGAGCTCTCTGATTATGTAGCCCAGGCAGGTATGACCCTGACCTTGAGCAGTATCCTACCTTCACCAAGAATGATGCCACAATACAGAGATAAGATGATCAGCTTTAACAATTGGCTTAAACTCTGGTGTCATTCAAAGGGGATCCAATGTCTGTCTGCCTGGGATGACATGCTGGACAAGCCACGCTGCTTCACTAGGGACGGCTTGCACCTGTCACCCCTGGGATTCCGGATATTGGCAAAGGCTCTTGCCACCCCCACAGTGCCTTTTTTAGGCAAGGCTCAAATTCTAAACCTACCACCCTAGAACACAATAAAGGAAAAAAACTAAGGGTAATGCTGCTCAATGCCAGAAGTCTCAATCTCAAAATGAACGCACTCGAGGCCCTTCTCAGTATGGAGAACATCGATGTCTGTGCTGTGACAGAAACCTGGTTCAAGGCTCCTGAGAGCACCCCAGCACTATCAGGTTTTACCTCATATCATGCGTTCCGGCCCCAAAATCCGGACAATACCAAGAAAGGAGGGGGGGTATCCATATTCATCAAGGACACCCACACCTCAAGATTGGTGGCAACGCACGATGCATCGGAGACCATCCAGGTGCAATTAACCATAGGCAAGACTGCTCTGCAATTTGTAGCATGTTACAGGCCACCCTCGCAAACTCAGGAACCTCACATGGCTTTCCTGAAAACACTGGAGGGGATAAATGTATCTCCAAACACCATCATACTAGGTGACTTCAATTACCCTAATATAGACTGGGAACACTACTCAAGCCCAAACACCCTAGCCCAAAAGTTCCTGGAATTCATAAACTCAAATGCCATGGAACAACTAGTCACCATCCCCACAAGAGGAGAAAACATACTTGATCTCATCATCACGAACATGGGAGCACAATGTTCAGCACCGGAAGTATAACCCTCACTGGTGAGATCAGATCACAAACTAATCTCGCTGGAGGTCCTCATCCCACCCCCACCTGAAATAAAAAAGACCACAGTAAAAAACTTCTCGAAAGCCGACTTCACACTTCTAAAGACTAGTGTGGTCTCCTTTAAGGCCCCCGAGCCGGCGGTAAACAGTACTCAAGCCGCTGAATCACTTACAAATGCCTTCTACCAGCACCTGCAGGACTGCATGGATAAGGCAATCCCAAGCAAAACAAAGACTCTTTGTACCAAAGGCAAGTGTCCAGTCTGGTGGACTCCAGCCATAAACAAACTCTACAACAAAAGGAGGAAGCTACTACAAGATAGAGCAAAATCCTTAAAAGGTAAGACACCTTTGATCACTATAAGTAAAAAACTAAGAGCTCTCATAAAATCATCCAAAGCAAATTTTGAGAGAAAAATAGCTAAGGACTCAAAAGACAATCATAAGGCCTTCTTTAGCTATGTTAGAAACCTGGGAGGAAACTCCCAGATATGCTCAGAATTAGTTCAAAATGATGTGAAGATTACTGATCCCACAGACATTGCCAACATACTGGCGGACAGGTTCAGTGCAAACTTCTCCCCCCCTCCCCCCCAAAAGGAGAGACTTCTATACCAAACAATTGTAGCCCCCCCAAACATCTCTAACGCCCAGGTGAGAACTGCTCTCTCCAAGGCAAAAAACACAGCATCCATGGGACCTGATGGTGTCCCCGGCTGTGTGCTCCACGAACTCAACGAGGAATTAAACCCGCAGTTAGGACAGCTGTTTAATCTTAGTCTCACCTCTGGATACGTACCCAGGGAGTGGCGCACAGTGACTGTGGTCCCACTTCACAAAGGCGGTGCCTCCACAGACCCTGGAAATTACCGGCCCATTAGCTTGACAAGCCTTATCTGCAAAGCCATGGAGAGGATCATAATGGATCTCATAAATAAAGACATAGGGAATTTGCAGACTTTGGATCCAACCCAGTTTGGCTTTGTCAAAGGCAGATCATGCCTTTTAAACTTGGTTGACTTTTTCGAAACAGTCACCAAGGCCATTGATGAGGGAAAGGCAGTCCATACAGCCTACCTCGACCTGGCGAAGGCCTTCGATACAATACCCCACTCGGGTATCATTGAAAAACTCATCAGCTTAAATGGTCCGAAAGCAGATTCCACTTGAGAAATAGTAGTGCAGCAACTCAAACAGCTCACAATAAGGCTCAAAAGCTCCAATTCACTGATATGTTTTATTCAAACGCCACAAATGATACAAACGCCACAAAATGATATGGTATGAAATGGTATCATTTTGTGGCGTTTGTATCATTTGTGGCGTTTGAATAAAACATATCCGTGAATTGGAGCTTTTGAGCCTTATTGTGAGCTGTTTGAGTTGCTGCACTACTATTTCTCAAGTGGAATCTGCTTTCGGACCATTTTGTTTGGTTGTTGGTTATTCTGCCTTTTTGTGCTTCGGAGGTTTCATCAGCTTAAATGTTAACCCATACATCACAAGATGGGTCGCAAACTGGCTGAGTGACAGAACCCACAGGGTCAGAGTTGCTGGCGCCATGTCAGACTCAAAGCCTGTCACAAGTGGTGTCCCACAGGGCTCAGTCCTGGGCCCACTCTTGTTTGGCATCTACTTTTCCGAAGTACAAGCAAACACAGGAGGGTTATGGCTGACAAAGTTTGCAGATGACTGGAAACTGGGTGCCGTAGTCGAAAACACATCTGACACAGATATCCTTCAGAAGGGTCTCACAGAAACGGATAACTGGTGCCAGAGCCATGGCCTAAAGTTAAATGCCAAGAAATGCATAGTCATACCCTTCGGGAAAAACAAGGTTACCCCTAGCTACCATATAGGTGGCAATCCACTGAGCACAGAAGAAGTTATCAGGGACCTGGGGACCCAGGTTGACAGTAGCCTGTCATTCGACACCCATATTGCTAAAGTAGTTAGGAAGACCTTCTACATTGCCCACCTTATCATGAAGGGATTCACATCTAGATCAAGGGAGGTCATAGTCTCCCTATACTCATCACTCATCAGACCAATGATTGAGTACAATGCCCCATTCGGAATGTATCTGACCCGACACTTGCAGCAGCTGGAGAGGCCACAAAAGTTCCTCACCAAAAGGATAAAGGGTCTCAAAAATCTGACTTATGCTGCCCGACTGAAAGAACTCCAGCTCTATTCAGTCACCTACCGCTTGCTCAGAGGTGACCTGTGCCTGACATACAAGGCCATGTCAAACCCAGATTTGATGAACACGCTTCACCTCAAAAAATCTAGATCCATCAGAGCCACAAGGGCGGGAGACTTAAACCTCGACACGGCTATTAATAGGACGTGCTGGAGGGATAGATTCATCACCCAAAGACTCCCTATGCTGTGGAACAAAATCCCGGTATATGTGAGGCAGAGCACCTCGCTGGCCTTGTTCAATAGGAATCTTGACCAATGGATGGGAGATCGCAGATATACCCCAGGGATTACCTCAGTGTCACTGCTTGACAGAGGCACAGCAAAATAATGGGCATAGTTCCCCAAACTAAAGGGGTGGCGTAAGCCACAAAACTATGGGCTAGGCTTGTAAATGCCCTCGGGCAGATAGCCTAGTATGAACCTATGAACAATTAGCTAGAATTGGTGAGTCCACCTCTACAAAGATGCAAATCACAACGCACAGTCCCTCAGAGATCGGTCCTGGGACCACTAATTTTTGGCATTTACTTCTCTGAAGTCAAGGTGAATGTCAAATATCTCTGCCTGACGAAATTTGCAGCTGATTATGAGCAGTCATAGAATCCCCCCACCAACACAAATGTTCTCCAAGAAGGGTTGATGCAAACAAATAACTTATGTCAGCAGGATTGACTAAAACTAAATGCCAAGAAATGCATAACAGTATCCTCTTGGAAGTCATTGACCCCTGGTAACTATCATGTTGCCAACACACCCCTAAGAGCTGACCCAGCAATCAGTGACTTGAGGACACACACAGATGGTAATCTAGACTTTGACCATCACAGGTCTACAGTATTGAGGAAATCATTCTGTTTTTGTGCAACTTACAAACAAAAGTAAGGCATCTAGGTCCAAGGAGGTCATTGTTCCACTTTGTCATTCATCAGACCTGTCATTGAGTATAATGCTTCCTTTGTTATATACCTAATCCAATAAATAGAACATCCACAGAGATTCCTCACTAAAAGAATACAGGGTGTAAGTAACATTTCTTGTGAAGACCGCCTGAAAGCCCTGTCTCTGTATTCACTCTACTATAAGCTGTTGAGTCGAGATCTATGCTCGACATACAAAGCACTGGGAGAACCCACACTGATGGACATCCTGCATATCCACAAAACTAACAGCACCAGAATTACCTGTTTTAAAGACTTAAACCTTCCCTGGGATACAAAACAGGTATGTATCCCAGAAACTACTCTTTCTCTGAAACAGGTCCCCCATCCATGTGTTCTCCCCCCAACCGAATTCAAGTATAACTTGGACAATAGGATGGGGAACAGGAATTTCTCTCTGGTTTGGTACCTATGTCTCTAATGGATACTGGCAGCCTGTAAATGATTCATCTCCCAGGCCCTTGCTTACCCTTATCAAGGACATCAGAAAGTGTCAGAGATTTGGGATGCATGGCTAGACTTAAAGGCCCTTGTGGTCACTAGCCTCATTCACACATAAGAACCTATAAGAGGGCAG